>NW_017890858.1:4306-32035 GCF_001540865.1 Ananas comosus | reverse complement strand
TGTAATAATTAAGGCCATGTAAAGGAATGTGTTTTGCGCAGCGTCAACGTTTTTCAAATTAAATTTTGGCATAAGTACTTATTTTTTATCTGTGTAATGATATTATGAGATTAGTTCTCCTCATATGAATATTTTTCAAGAAAAGATATGTTCTTCAAAATGGATGAGTTCCAACTTTTGGATAAGTTTCAAAATTAATAGAAAATTAATAAGATTGTGATATTTTGAACCGACATTGGGTGATGATCACGAGCATAGCAAAGTTTTCGATCCCGTTGTGTCGAGGATAATATTCCAATCTTGTTAATTTTTTTTCGGAATATGTGCCTAATGTCCAAACCTATTTTTGAATATAGTGAAATGACTTCCAAGAATATCATAGCTGATCTCACCAGGGGTGATAAGCTAGATGGAAAGAATTATGATATTTGGCATAGGAAAATGCAATACCTGCTTAATGAACAAGGGGTTCTTGAAACCCCTTCTGTCAAAAGAGTCATGCCTGCCGAAGGCACAGCTTCTGAGCATGAAAAAGAGATCTATAACAAATGGATCAAGGAGGATCGAACTGCTCGGTACACTATGTTGTGTGCCATGCAAGACGACCTCATTGGACAGTTTGAGATCTTTGAAACTGCCAAGGACATGTGGGACAATTTGAAGATTACTTCTGGTCAAACTTCATTTACGAGGCTATGTGCCTTAAATCTCAAGTTTCTATAGTATATTAAAGATCCGAAGCATTCAATGGCTGAGCACCTTCGTGTGATGAGCACCATGATTCGGGACCTTAAGACTGCTAGAAACGAGATCACTGATGAGCAACAAGTTCTAGCAGTGATTCGTTCACTGCCTGATACTGAATGGTCCCAGATGAAGCTCCTGATAACGCACAGCGAGAACATTAAAACGTTTAATGACATCTCGCGCTATCTCGAGCTCGAGGCAGAGCGTTTAGAAGTGAACCATTCTGTCACTCTTGTTGTACACTCCGAGAAGCGCAGTGGGATTACACCCAAGCGGAAAAAGCATCGAAACAATGGAGCGCAGAAGAAATGGAATCAAGCTCCTCAGGGTGGAGTTGGAAATTGTCGCAGAGGCAAGCGCGCTGGCAATAAGGATGCTACAAAGCTAAAATGCTACAATTGCAAGAAGAAGGGTCATTTCGCTCGGAATTGTCCTGAGTCGAAAAAGGTAACCCTACCACTCAACTCACACTGTTTTGTTTGCTCTCATGCTTTGGTAGCTCATTCTCTTCCTGATTGGATTGTGGATACAGGAGCAAACAAATACGTAGTTTGTGACCGAGTAGGGTTTTTAGATTATCATCGAGTACCGTTTGGCACACAGTTTGTCACCCTTGGGAATGGCATAAAGGAAGAAGTCCTAGGAGTCGGTTCGTACCAACTCAAGTTGCGTGGAGGCCGCACTTTATTTCTTCAGGACGTCGAAATTCGATGTAATCTATGTTCAGTTTTAGCTTTGTTGCATCTAGGATATTCATTTCATTTTGACAGAAACCGCCTTGATATTTCCTTTCATGGTACTTTATTTGGATATGGTACATTAGTTGATGGTTTCTTTAAATTAGATTTAGAGGATAATTCGTTTGCATTTGCTTCTTCTTCTTCTTCTTCATCTATTCTCTGTGATGAATCCGTTAAATGACATGCCAGATTGGGCCACATAGGTCAAAAAGAATAAATAGACTGGCTCGAGAAGGCCTTTTGGGGTCTCTCGCCAAAGTAGACCTATCTGTGTGCGAGCCTTGTCTGGCTGGGAAGGCATGTAGAAAGCCTTTTGGTAAGGCTACTCGTGCCTCTCATCCTTTAGAGCTAATCCACTCAGATATTTGTGGGCCAATGAATATGAGGGCCCGGTATGGTGCTTGCTTTTTTCTCACATTCATTGATGATTATTCCCGTTATGGATATGTGTATTTACTTTCTCGCCGATCTGAAGCTTTAGATTGCTTCAAGCGCTTCGTTGCAGAGGCTGAGAATCAAATAGAAAGAAGTGTAAAGGTGCTTCGCACTGACCGAGGTCGTGAGTACTTGTCTGATCAGTTCAAGACTTATTGTGAGCAAAAGGGTATTAGTAAACAGCTCACTATTCCTGGTACTCCGCAACAAAATGGTATTGCAGAGCGAAGGAATCGTACCCTATTAAACATGGTTAGGTCGATGATGGCGCAAGCGCAACTTTCCATAAATTTTTGGGGAGATGCTATTTTGACTACAGCCTACATCCTTAATCGAGTCCCTAGCAAATCAGTGCCTACTACCCCATATGAGTTGTGGAGCGGTGGAAAGCCAAGTTTACACTACTTACGCCCTTGGGGTTCGGCTGGATATGTTCACAGCCTCTCACATAAATTCGAAAAATTCGGCCCTAGAGCGAGCAAGCATGTGTTCATCAGATACCCTGAAAATTCGAAGGGCTATGTGATGTATGGTGAACACCTAGATAGTGGTATGACCGAGATTGAGTCTCGTGATGTGGAAGGGGATTTTCCAAGCATTGGTGAAATACGAAGAGCCGTCGGATTATATGAGTTACAGGACGACGCTAAACCCATCTGCTATTGAGGATGATCGATCACTTCCCAAAGTTGCTAAAGGAAGTGGTAGCTATTCTCCGGCTAGTGGGAGTGCTTCCTTGAATGAGAGCATACCTTTGGAAGTCGGCAGTTCAGACCCTCCATTACGTAGAAGTGAACGTGGACATATTCCCCGTCGACATTTTGAGATCGAAGGGGATATTTTCATGTGCACTCCGCTCGATGATGATGAACCTGCTTCTTATAAAGAAGCACTACAGACGTCAGCTTGCAGTGAATGGATGGCTGCTATGAAAGATGAGATGGACTCCATGAGCAAGAACTAAATATGGGAATTGGTTGACCTTCGGCCTGGGCGCAAATCTATTGGAAATAAATGGGTTTTAAAAATTATGCGCAAGGTAGATAGATCAATCGATAAATATAAGGCTCGGCTCGTGGCTAAAGGCTATACTCAGAGGCAAGGGGTGGATTACAACGAGACGTTTGCTCCCGTTGTGCGATTTGCCTCTATTCGTTTGATTCTAGCCTTAGTGGCACACCTAGATTTGGAATTGTTCCAAATGGACGTCAAGACAGCTTTTCTCAATGGAGAATTGGCGGATGAGATCTATATGGATCAACCTGAGGGTTTTGTACTCAAAGGTCAAGAAGACAAAGTTTGTTGTCTTAAAAGATCCATTTACGGTCTCAAGCAGTCATCGAGACAGTGATATTTCAGGTTTCATGAAGTCATCATCTCTATCGGTATGTCAATGATAGAGGAGGACCACTGTGTATATGTCAAGAAGACAGAGAATGGGATTTTGTTTCTCTCTCTATACGTCGACGATATACTATTAGTTGGAAATGACATGGAGTTAATCAATACCACTAAGGAGTGGTTGTCTCTCAATTTTGAAATAAAAGACATGGGTGAGGCGAGCTATGTGCTTAGAGTGAAGGTCATCCGTGATCGCTCTAGAAAGCTTCTTGGTTTGTCTCAAGAAATTTATATTAAAAAGATTCTAGAGCATTTTAGGATGCATCAGTGTAAACCCGTTGACACTCCAGTGGAGAAGAATCACACTCTGAGTCTTGATCAGTGCCTTAAAACGAATAAAAAAATAGAGCAAATGAGTAGGGTTCCTTATGTGAGTGCAATTGGCAGCTTGATGTACACTATGATGTGTACTCAACCTGATATTTGTTTCGCTGTTGGTTTGGTAAGTCGTTACCAGAGCAACCCAGGACCCATTCATTGGCAAGCGGTCAAGAGAATCCTTCGATATTTAAAAGGAACCAGTGATCTCGTTCTCTGCTTCCAAACTGGGGACTTGAGATTGAAAGGATATAGTGATGCTGATTGGGGTGGTGATAGAGATGAGCGCAAGTCCACTTCAGACTATGTGTTTATGCTTGGAGGGGGTGCAATTTCCTGGTGCAGTAAGAAGCAGAGCTGTTTTGCCTTGTCAACCATGGAAGCGGAGTACGTTGCTTGTTCAGCGGCCGTTCAGGAGGCTGTTTGGCTGAGAAGATTTCTCCAGCACCTCGACATCGTGACTCGAGCAAATGAACCAGTCGAGATATTCTCTGACAGCATGGCTGCCCTGGAGTATGTGAAAGATCCCAAGTATCATGGCAGGACCAAGCATATAGACATCCGTCTACATTCGAGACATGATTAGGCTAGGCGAGGTCATTCTCAGACATATCTCCACCACTAGGATGGTGGCTGATCCGTTGACCAAGCCGATAGCTAGGGATATGTTCCAGACCCACGTTAGGAGTTTGGGTCTCCGTAGGTTTTGATATATGGACATTATTTTTGTATCTTATGCTTTATTAATGAAAATATATTTTTCTCCTTTTAATGTGATTGCGTAATTGATACTAGTAGGCACGTATTCGATAAGTCACCAGGCTCAGATCAGCCCACTCACACGGGTGATCGCCCTGGCACCTAGGTGGTGAGCAGGATGAGACTAGATAATCATATTAAACTTGAGTAGTTGTAATATGATTACTTTGTTCATATATGTTATGAATGAAGTGTTGATATAATTTAAAGTCGCCTTAATTAGTTTAAGATGAGACTCTAAAGAGTTGGATATGAAAGTTTTGGTGAAATTTCATATCGAGCTTGTATAGTAGCCGAACCTAAATACTCAGGTTAGAGAGATGACTTGAGTTGTGGTGGTTAGATACCTTAGTGGTACCTAGACCAAGGTTCGTATGGCGTTTTTTCAGAGCGTGACATGTCCCATTGAGTGGGAGCTCCGCCATAGCATACATATCATACTGTATGTGCTTGTCGACCAGTTAGTAGAGTGACATAAGTTCTTCCCTCCATGTCACTGTGTGAGCACTAACCCTTTTGTGCCCTCGACTTAGAACTACGTTATGAAGTGGAGGTCCAAAGTAACTAACTTAGCATGTATCTCAGGGTCATGAGAAAATACGATCTCGCGGAGCATGTCTAGTAAAGTGCTTGGACCAATACGGATTAACGTGAGGGGCTGAGGAAGATGTTTCGATAACACACCACGTAAGTCTTGTGACTCATTGCCCGGGCGGTTATCTCGGTTGTGTTACTTGAGATAATCATGAGTACGAGAAATAACGGTGGGGTCGAGCCCTGTTATTATAGGAGAGGGACTTTGTGATGCTTGATCCGGTGTGTGTTGAAACGTCTAGGGCATAGACGAATTAAGTCAGTGATGGCCTATGTTAGTTGGGACTTAATATAGCACTCCTGCATGTGTTTCTTTCGTCAGGTCGCACGCTCCATTACCCGTATGAAGAGATGAATGAATAAGAGAGAATTGGCCAATGTGGCCAAGTGGGAGATTGTAGCCATGTGGTGTGTCCACATTGGCGGGTTTTAATTTAACCCGATCCACTTAAGATGTGGATTGGAATTTATCCTAATAAGTTTAGGATAAGAATAAATCATATATTTCTTATTAGTTAAAAAACGTATCTACTAGTGAATATCTATTATATGTTAATAGATATCCTGATCCTTATCCTAATCTATATGAGATTCAGGATATTTAGGGATTTCGTTATTCTATATATACGCCCATTTTTCTCTCCGGAAAAAGAGACGATCGAATACGATCAAATTCGTAAGAACCCACGAAATATCTTCCTTATTCTCTCTCTCTTCTTCTTCTCTAGGATTTCCACCTACGTTCCCGGGGTTTTGGAGTGTGGACATAAAAGAGGACTCTGGTAGCCCTCTTCGATTGGCATCCGTCGCATCAGATCTGCATCCGATCCGTGGCGTAAGGCGTACGCGTGGGAGAAGGCGAGAAACGTGGGAGATCCAGAAGCATCGAGACAAGGACGATCCAAGAAGGCTTGTAAAACAAGCAATCCGATCCGATTCGGGTTCCCGGATACGTTGGCTATCCGGTTTGTAAGTTTCCGCTGCCCTATTATTTCCAACACTGGCTAAGTTTATTTCTAAATGAAATAAATGAAGCGGGTAGCGTGCTACCTATCTCTAAAAAAAAAAACATATTTTCTACACTATGCAACGATGTATGTGCTGATTACATTCAGGATGAGTTAAACCCTCGAATGAAAAGACAGAAAATGCTTTCTCCATAGGAAAACCGATAATTCTGCCCGCAACCACATCATTCCAATCTTCTAGTGCACAGTAATGATTACATGAACACTTTGCATATGCCTTTTGACTTAATTATACTTGCTCTCAAGCTGATAGTTAATACTCGTGAGACCCGAGATAGTCCTATATATGAGATATAATAGGGCTAAACTCTTAACCCGACTTAAGCATTTTGGGTGATGGCAAGGCCCAAGAGGTTAAGAGAGTTAAGCGTGCTAGGACGGGAGTAGTCCTAGGATGGGTGACCCCCTGGGAAGCTGGGGCGTCACGTTGTATCATATCCAATTACCACCGGAAGTGTGAGATGGAGTCTCTGGCTTATTGCAGGGTCTGGTGACGGAGCTAGCTTAGATAAGTCTCACATCTGCTTGGGCGTACTGTGTGAGTCTGAGGTGACGAGACGTCAGCGGCTATAAGGAGGGGAGATTGTGAAACCCAGCATAGTCCTTATATAAGATATAATAGGGCTAAACTCTTAACCCGGCTTAAGCATTTTCGGTGATGGCAAGGCCCAAGAGGTTAAGAGAGTTAAGCGTGCTATGACGGGAGTAGTCCTAGGATGGGTGACCCTTGGGAAGTTGGGGCGTCACAATACTACCTTATATTTTTTTTTAAACTTCAGCTGTGGGACCAGGGAGGTGTGCGATGAACAATGGAGGTTGTTGGTCAGAAACCAAAGATGGACCAACGTTCTCTGCTTGGTCGATATTGTAATCTAGTCTTTCTATTTCAGATAACTCATTTTTTTTACTTATCCATGTTATGTTTCTTGAAAATTATTTTAATGTGATTCACCTTTTTGTCATACGAGGGATGCTGTCACGCCCCGGGACCGGCAGAGGCCCTCCCGGTAGCGTGCCCAGACCCGCCATATGTCAACACATATAAGGCGTCTAGGTCAACAGCGAAAATAAAAGCAAGAAATGATCCATAACTAGAGATATCAGAGCAGGTACGATTCTATCATCTATAACCAGAGTAAAGGAAACATAACCAAAACAGTAAAAGTAAGATATAAGGTAGTACAATATCCGACTCTAGTACAAAAATGGTGGTCTCTATACAAATGCAGGTACAACTCTCGACCTCTCACAAAATAAAACAATAAGAGGTAGACCACCTATCGAATCGTCCTCGAAGGAAGCTAGCTCGAAGCAACGCCCTTCCCGCGGTCCCTAGCCTCTCCCGGCGTGGAAGGCTCTGAAAGAAAACATAAAACAGAGGGCGTGAGAACTATAATTTATAGTTCCGAGTGGGTAATTACTGACCTCAGCTCAATGCACCACTAGGCCCCAAGAGAAAAGGGTAAGTAACGGCAATAATAATAAACAATAAAGAGCGAGTAGGAGAACTGCTGAAAGAAAGCATAAAAGAAATGCTATAGTACTAAATTTCAAGTAAATATGATGTCATGGTGATGTACATGTCACGCCCCGGGACCCAGCGGAAGCCCGCTCGGCGCGTGCCCAGACCCGCCATATGTCTACAACATATAAGGCGTCTAAAACAACAATAATAAAAGCAATAATACCAGACATCTAGTAGTATCAGAGCATAATAAAAGTCTAAATGCTACAACCGAGGATGAGGATAAACTGTAAATCCACTAAATAAGACATAAAGTAAATACAATAGGAAATCCCAAATACAAGTGCTATAGGTAGATACACAGGTGGTCTCTATACATGGATACAAAAACTCTCACTCTCTCAACTACAAAAGAAAGAGTAAACCACCTAGGCAAGTACCGCTCCTCGCTAGCTAGCTACGCGATCCCCTTGCCGCGATCCCGTGCCTCCGCCGGTGCAGAAGGCTCTGAAAAGGAAACCATAAAACAGGGGGGTGAGAACTATCAAAAATAGTTCCCAGTGGGCAATTACTGACTTCAGTGAATGCACCACAAGGCCCAAAGCTACAAAAGAGGTTAGTGACTATAAATGTAGAAAAGCGAAAGGTAAGTAAAATGTAACTTACTACAACATGATATCTCTACTTAGCATAAATAGCATAAGTATGAAGCAACTATGCATGAAGTAAAAGTCTCCAACTATCATAATGTTCACAATGCGAAATAGTAAAGTTCCGTTGTTTACTATTCTAGTCAATGTCCAAATAATACTCTAAGTCATCATCTGTCCACATGTCATGATGAATACTCAAGTCAAATCTGAAGAGACCCACCCGAAGGCTGTCTATGGCCCTGAGACCCACCCGTAGGCTGTCTGGCCGGTGCCGAGCCTAATGGCCCCGTGGTAGTCATCATCCCCACCCTAGGAATGAGCCTGGCCCACGGCAATCCACTTCGGCGCCCAATCCCGCACGGCGAATATGTATCGCGATGGCCATCTCCGGAGTGCCGGCTTGTAGGGAGCGACCCTCACAAGCATGTGCGAATGAGCACAATGGCAAGTAATCAAACGATCAGTCGCAAGTACCAAATCCTCATGTTCAGTAACATGGTATATAGCAAATGTCCTCGTGGCCAAGTCACTATTTCATCATATCTCAAATATGGAATATAGTTGTTGTCAATGTGGCCTATTATCAAGTCTCTATGTTGCAGTTTAATAATTCTCTAGTCCAAGTGCCTCTTTATGACACTATGGCTCATTTTGTCCCAACATGGATACTAAGTTCAAGAACTTATAATTTCTAGTCAAAATCGAAGCATGAAACTTTATTTCCTATCATCTCATAGAATATTCGTCGCATGCATATTAACAAAGCACATTTGTCTCTCTACTATATAGAGTAACTTTCTTGATGCATAACATATGAGTTCCAAGCATTCAAAATTCCCATAAATGCTACTAAACATGAATATGCCTGAATTTGAAGAGAATGAAAGCATTTAACCACTTAGGAGGAATTTCCTCCAATTTCAAGGAAGCCAAACCCACCGTCGTCAACGAAGGCTCTCGTTTGTCACGACGAAGGCGTCCACCACACTCCTAGTACCCTAGAGGTATAGAAACATGTGTCATCTAGTAGAAACGAACGACGCTAAATTTAATCTTTAAGCATATAGGGCTAGGGTAGACGAAAACTCACCGATTGCGAAGGAAGCTCTCACAATCTCCAAATGGGAGCTAGAGTCCTTCCAATCTAACCTAAACAAAGGTTCTAAACCCATCAATTTGGTACAAAAGCCCTCAAAACGAAAATCCCCAAATTTAACCCTAAAATCCAAAATCTAGGATTTGATCTAGTAAAATCCAACAAAAACTAGATCTAGAGGAAAGGATCTAGTTACTAACCTCATAGAAGCTCCAAACTAGGGCCCAATCCAAATGGGGTTGAAGATTCTCCCTCCACAAAGCTCCAATCCCGAGCTCAAGGCTTCTCTCATGGAGGAAACCCAAAAAGAAGCAAAAAAAAGTAAGGAGGAGAAGATCAAAACCCACCAAAATCCATCAAAAATGGAAGAGAACTCAAGAAAGGGAGTTCTTACCTTGTCTCCTCAGGTTTAGGGCTCAAAGGAGCTCTCAAAGGGGCTGGGGTTGTTTATAAAGGGGTTGCAACAATTACAAAAACGCCCCCCACGAAACAGCCCAGATTCTGCATTGTGTACCGGTACACGGGAAAGTGTACCGGTACACCTCCTGCGAAACTGCCCAACCCGAGCTTCGGGTTGGCAGAAAATCTATTGTGTACCGGTACAACCATCAAGGCGTACCGGTACAAATTCTGTACCGGTACAACTATCAAGGCTGTACCGGTACACAGCCTGGCTGAGGCTAATCCGAGAGTACTCCAACAATCCAACCTTTTGGGATTTTGGTACAGGTTTAAACCCTCAATTCTCGGGATGCGAGCCATAGATCGGAACACTGTCTACGACCCTTCAGAAAGTCTGAGATGGCTCGACACACAGATCAAACACTCGAACCTCGCAATTTGCAAAGGTCCAGTGCGTCAAAGTACATCTATGTTATCATAAGATAATATGTCCAATGCATACTAATATGCCTCAACACAATAACAAGTAACCCTCACGATGCAATATGTCAGTGCTTAAGAAGTAAGCTCTATCAAAGCAACCCAGTATACTATATATATCCTAATGCTAGGTCATAAGCATGTTAAGTAATCCAACTACTAAGCCTATCTAGTAGTGATTATTCATTCTCAACACCGTGTCGATTTCCATTTCTAATTAAGGACCTACCAAAGGTAGTCCAGCTTGTGCTGCCTAAGTGCCTGTGGTAGCCCAACATCCCTACTCTTGGAATGTGTCTGTCCCACTCGACCCCGTAGGCTTCTCAATACCGCACGAGCAAACATAGGTCGCATAGGCTAACTCCGGAGTGCCGGCTTGTAGGGAGCGATCCTCACAAGCATGTGCGAATGAGCACAAATGACAAGCAAGCATAGTGAAGGCTTAAGTATCCAACCCTCATGTCTCAAACATTGCAAAAGCTACTAGTAACCCAACGGTCTAGGTCCGTGTCACAATGTGATAGCTCAACTCTCACTTGCTTAGTGCCTCTTTATCACACTTAAGCTTCACAACCAATCAAGCTCAATTCATGTTCTATATTTCAAATACGACATTATACCACGTTCATTATAGCCCGAGGCCCGATGCCTCTTTATGACATTGGCCCAAAATCTCAAATGGTCTAAATCCCAAAGCCTCACTAGGCTTCCAAAGTCCCTATTATCACAATTGGGCTTAAAGGTTAAATGTATAAAAGTAATGTTCATTTTCATCATAGGAATCAAGGTTCTAAGTTCCAACTAGAATGCTATGTCCCACATGCATGTATCCTACCACATAAGGGTCCAAAAATTTACTATACATAACATATGCATGTTAAGCATTTTAAAATTCATAATAAATATATCTAACATGATTATGCATGCTTTTTCAATTAACGATACTCAAATCTTCACAAATGAGATTTTCTCATTGTGTGGCTAGGTCAAACCCACCGAACCGTCGCGTCGTGCCTCGTTTCGCCGAACGAAGTTGTCTACGAGTCTCAAAATACCCTAAAAGTAATCAGCGAAGAGATACACAAGCGTTACGAGCAACTCTAGGCTCAAACATTAACAATCACAAGAAAAGGGCAAAAACTCACCCAGGGAGTAGAAATTCTCTCTCAAGCTCCGAAAGTAGGCTAGGATCCTTCCAATCTAACCCAAAGGAGGATTCTAATCCAAGAAATCTAGCCTCAAAAGCCCTAGATCAAAAAGCCCCAAAATCAACCCTAAAATCCCATTCTAGGGTTCCATCTACTAAATACCTTCAAATCAAGGTCTAGAGGTAGGAAATGAGCAACAAACCTCCTTAGAAGCTCCAATCCAAGCTCCAAGGGTGAAGGTCTCCTCCTTTGCAAGCTCCAAGTCCAAGCCTTCAAGTACTAAGGAAGATGAGAGGGTGAGGAAGATGCTCCAAGACCACTAGTTGCTCTCAATCTTCTTCTTTCTTCCTTCTTCTCCTTCTCCTTCTTCTTCTCCTTCTCTATCAAGGGTGTAGAGAGAGTTGAGAGGAGAGAAATGAGGAGAAGAGAGAGTGGATGGATCATATAGACCATCTATTGCAACAAAATCCAGCTAGGTCCCTCAAAAAATCTAAAATTGCATCAGCCCGGTCTGGGCAATTTTCGCCCAGAGGGACCGGTCTCTCCCCAGCAGGGACCGGTCTCTCGCTGCGAACCCGAAAAACCAACGTTCGGGAACCGGTCTCTCCTTGCGCGGGACCGGTCTCTCACTGCGAGGATGCGCTCGGGGACCGGTCTCGCCCGCGAGGGACCGGTTGCCTCAGGGCTGCCACAACACTACTCACTGGGGGACCGGTCTCTCCTTTCAGGGATCGGTCCCCGAGAGTGAAAACTCTCAGGACTCATCCAGAATTCAGGTTTTCGAACTTTTTGGATCGGAAAACATTCTACGACCCTCCACCAAGTGTGGAAAAGCTCGAAACACATCCAATCACTCGAACCTCACAATTTGCAAAGGTCCAGTGTGTTACAGATGCGGTGTTGAACGGATGCCAGTGTCCTTTTGGGTTCCAAGGCAATGACCACATATGAGAAGGTACTATTTGTCTATTTTTCTTGTAGTGAAAAATAAAATTGATTGGATTTAGAGAGTAAAGTGACCAAAATATTTGTATTAATGTTACAGACATTGATGAATGTAAGGAAACGCTTGCATGCTCCTATTCTGATTGCTGTTACAAGAATACATGGGCCGAGTATGATTGCAAGTGTAAGGGTAATCTTTTGTATCTAAAATCCGAAGACACTTGTATAGGTAAGGATTCAACATTAGGGTAAATAAATTGTTCTTTTAATTATTTTTGTACATTTCGTTTTCCTCAATAATTTATAGAGTAATATCTTGATTTATTACGTACAAAGCTCTGATAACTGTTTATGTTTCCAAATGTAGCAAAAATAGGTACATTCCACTCGACAATCATCACAATGACACCCAGCCTCTTCAACAAGATTCAGAAGCATAAACATAAACAAGTACATATTTTTGTTTCAGTTTGATGTTTTCCGTCTTGTAGAGGCCATTTTTATAAAAATCTTTATTTTTGAAAGTCAACTTTCTTTTTTCTTTTTAACTTTTTGTAATTTTTCATAGACTGAAAGGTCCTTATAAGAAATCTGTACATCATTCATCATTCATCACAATTTTTCTTTTTCTTTTTTTTTTCTTTTGCACGAACATACATTGTTGTAAATTTATAACAAGTACACGGAGTTTCTCCAAGATGGTGCCGCAGATTTTCAAAATTCTGAAACTATTTACAAAAATTATTTTCTTATTTCTCAAAAATGTTGTTGTAAGATGTCAATGAATTTGACATTGCGTATGTTAAAAATGAAAATTGAGACTTTGTCACTACCCAGTACTTAGTTTTATCTCTATAAACTTCGGTTTGTGGATATTCTTTAGTTATTGAAATTTATCAGAACTTTTTCAAAGAAATATAACTAGAATTGAAATAAAGAATGGGAGGAGAAGAGGAGTGGTTCGACTTCAATCGGATGAGGTTTGGGGACGGGTGGGGCGAACGGCAGAAGGAATGGGTATTGGGGATGGCAGAACGAATGGGTATTGGGGACGGGTAGGGCGGATGGCAGAGGGAATTAGGGACGGGCGGGGCGGACGGGCGAAGGAAATTAGGAAATAGAGGAAAATAGAAGATTGGGCGGATGGCAGAGGGAATTAGGGACGCGCGGGGCGGACGGGCGAAGGAAATTAGGAAATAGAGGAAAATAGAAGATTTATTAGGATTTGGATTTTGAAAAATAAATTGTCTATTGTATACCGGTGGATGAAGATTCAATAAATAAAAATTATTAAATATTTTATATATTATATAAATAAATAAATAAATAATATATATAATCTATTCGGGTTCGAGTTCGGGTTCGGGTTCGGGTTCGGGTTTGTGCTCTGATTCGGATTCGGGTTGGGTAAATACAAAATCTATATCCATATTCATATTTGTCGGAGTTTTATTTTCTAATAATACCCACAATCGAATACATATTCGTTTAGCTCGAATAACTGAATCCATACCCGAATTAAAAAAAAAAAAAAAAAAAACTTTGAGGTATGCATACCCATTGACATCCCTATTGTCGCCCACCCGAATAAAGAAAAAAAAAAAAAACTTTCGCTCAAAATTTTTTTGCCCTAGCGTTCTTTCCCCTCGGCCCTGCCTCCGCCACCATCCCTTCCCCTTCCGGCCGCTCGCCGATCGCCATCAGAAACCCTCGCAGGGCCACACGCCTCCCGAGTCTAGACATCGAAGATTGGGTTCTTCAGAACCATCCTGTAAAGAACCATCCTCGCCCCGCGAGCCCGAGCATTGGAAATTCGGAACCACTCCGGCCGCGCACCACTCGCCGGTCGCCATCGGAATCCTCCGCTCGGCCGAGCATCGGAAGTTCGAAACCACCCCGGCCGCGCACCGCTCGGCCGAGCGCTGCTCACCATCGGAAGTTTGGAACCACCCCGGCCGCGCGCCGCTCGCCATCGGAACCCCCCACGTGGCCGCGCACGCAATCTGGTTTCGAGTTCCGCCGCCGCACGCCCACTTCATCTGGTACAAAACTACAAATTCATATTCTCCATGAGACCATGACTATGAGTGAAGTTAATATTTGCTATTATCTGTATGTGAAGTGCTGAATTCATTTTTTTTTTCTTCCTATTTCGTAGCTCTTTATTTTTATATTCTTAAAAATTATGAGTACGAGTATTTATGCTAATAGTATAAATTTAGAGGAAAAAATTTTAATTTAATAGCCGAATTTTTGATCCTTGGTGAACGTATAATATCCGTATAAATCACATATCCGAATAATCGGCGAATCCGTTTATTATCCGCATTTTCCAACGAATTTAAAATTTAGGATGCGAATTTTATCCGTATTATACCCGTACCGAATTTTTGCCGAATCCGAATTAACTAACTAAGTCTTAAACTAATAGGGCATGCTTGGGAATAAAATTGTACTAGATTGGATTCATAATAATTCCAAGTTCAAATTAATCCGATGTTTGAACATGCACGGATTAAATTAGCAAATTTATTGGTAATTTTATAAAAGTTCAATAACTTCAACCATTTTTTGGCAAACAAAATCTATCTAATCAAGAATTAAAAACTACTAGAATCATTATATTTGATAAAACTTTTAACCTAACTCAATATAAAAATTTAAAACCAGAAAATTAAAAGGTGAGGAGTCCAATTAAAAAAAAGGACCTATTCCAAAACGAGCTATAGTGGGAGCGTCTCTACACATTTTCACCAAAACCTGAAATGTAAGGAGGCATTTCATAATGGCCCATAGTTGAGGGACACGTCATACATTTTTACCTTTGAAGCACCACCGCCCTACCCTACCCACACAAAATCCCACACTTGCAAGGGAATCAAAAGAGGCAAAATTAAAGAAGAGGAAGAGGAGCTTTATTATTCCAACCAAATTAATGAAATCACTCACAAATTTGGATTTTGGTGTGGGAGTTGAGTAAATCTCTACATGGGCTTAGAGCATTTTTTTTTTTGTGGAATTGTTATTTTCCGATGAATTTGTATGGATTTAGTACCATTTCATTTTCACCAACTTGAAACAAAATTTAATGCTGTAAATTCAATATATTTCTTCAATAATATTCGATTCTTGTGTTTGAGGAATTGTATATATATGTTCCCTTTTTAGAATAAATTGTAGAATTGGGTGAAACTTGTATTAGTTTGAGAAACCATGTCAGAAATTTCACATTTTGTAAACAATGATCAAGTTGGTTCTTTCAATCTAATGCTAGTGCACGCAAAAGATGATTTCAAGCTGAGGCCAGGTTAATTCCTAAACCTAGTTCTTTGCGTGTCGGAACAAATGGTGTTGCAGCTTCTAAGCAGCAAAAACCATGATTATGTTGGTGTGTGGCCTACAGTTGAGGGCCTTAGATACGGCGGTTGCGCATGCGGTTCCACGCACAACCACTAAAAGACCTACATGATGAACATATAACCTTTTAATCATTGAAATCTCACTGCGCCATGTTTATAACTTCTCCGGCTCGAATAAGCGTTCGAGCACCTCTAGTCCATAGTTACATTGAATGATTGATACAGTTTAGAGTTTGAGGTAGGGGATTTCTCAACTTTAATTTGTTCGCTGCGCCTTCAAAGGCAATGTTAGTTTAATGGGAAGTGTTAATTTGCTTGATCTTTTCCAACGGTCTTACGTTTGGCACGTAGTAAGAAGAGGTAGAATGATGATTTATATAAGGTTTTTGATCCAACAAAACACTAATTTACTTCAGCAGAGCAGAGCAAGCCAAACTTATGTTTCCGACATTTTATATTCTTGTAGTTGGATGTTGGCGACCTTATCAGTCATGAAAGCATTACCGAGCTGATTTTTTTTCAAGATAGTTTGAGTACCGTAGAAGTAAATCAGCTTGATTCTTACCTTTTTTTTGTTGTTGTTGTTGTTGTTGTTGTTGTTGGTGTTGCTTGCAATTTTCACTTGCTCTTAGATATACTGGATGTTGAACATTTGAGTAGGAAAAAAATATAGGCATGTATAGTAAAGAACTGAGTCGAAGGGTTTTCATTTCAATCTTTAGAAGCCTCGCCTCATAAACAAATTGTCTTCTAGTATACATTTAGAACCTCATGATTGTAGACATTTTTTTGGTTTAGCTACATTGTTATATGCTTTTGATGCTATATAAAAGGACCGAGTAATGCTATTTTCATAGGCGTACTTATGGCCGATCGCAAATTTGTTGATGAAGACAAGCTGATATTAAGAGGATTGCAGTTCCACGGATTTCATGGAGTGAAGCCAGAGGAAAAAAAGCTTGGTCAGAAGTTTGTCGTGGATGTCGATGCCTGGTTAGACTTGAGCACTGCTGGTAAAACTGATGATCTATCTGATACTGTTAGCTACACTGACATTTATAGGTAATTCCTTTCCTGAAATATGTTATTTAATATTTTTCTTTTCTTTCTGTCTTATTGTTTGGTTTTGTGTGTAATGTGATCTGTTTGCTCTTCAGATTGTCTGAGTTCTCAACAATTTACTTTTGTTACACTTGAAACTGTTGTATTTGTCTAATTTTGTTATATGCCTCTAATTTATGTTGTTAGCAAATTACTTTATAGATATCAAAAACTGGATTGTCATCAACAATGTACAAATGATTAACTGGATTCTGCTTTTTGTAGCTCTTTTTTTTTCTCTTGTATTTGACATCCATTTTTGTTTACTTGACAAAGTTGTTCTCTTTTTCCTCTTACTCAGTCTGATATTTTTAAATGACATAATTTGATCTATAATGTGATAAAAATGACATTTATTTTTTTACAAAAATTGAAACTTCATATTTGAACAGAAGAAAGAAGCAAAGATAAAGTTCAAACTAGTAATAATGCAGCTGTTATTCTTTCGTTCTTTACCCAAATTGCATCATTCGCTTAGGTTTCTCAATCTTTGAATATGTGTTGTGCAGGATAGTTAGAGAAGTAGTGGAGGGTCCATCGCAGAATCTTCTGGAATCTGTGGCTCATCTTATTGTGAATACCACTCTCCTCAAATTCCCTCAGATCTCTGCTGTTCGTGTGAAGGTCGGAAAACCGCATGTTGCTGTCCATGGTGTTATCGATCACTTAGGTGTTGAGATACTTCGATACAAAAAACACGAGAAAATCGAGTCAACGTGAGATTTTATATTGAGCATGGTATTGTACTAAAGTAAACCGAAGTTAATTTTATGCATCTTGTTTTGCAATGTTTGTTGTCGAGAGGAAGTCGTTATTCCCTTTGTTAATTTTTGGTGATAAATCTGCTAATATCTAATTGCTATGTTTCTGCTGCTCCTGTCTAATTGCACATTCTTAGCTCTTTTGTATTCTGAAATCTACTTGATTGTTATGTACTAATGTATTCCTCCCTTAACTTTTGCGCATGAACTTTATACCTTTTAATTGAATCTAATTTCTATTTTGGGAGGTGAAAATTGCTTCGTTTGGCCCCACTGAAGCTTCTACGAAAGTAATTTTTGAATAGTTTTCTGACTAATCGTTTGTTTTTTTTAATTTTATTTTTAAGTGGAGCAGTGAAAAGACGAGTTTTAAACTTCTGTTGCAATGAAAAGCTAAGCAGAGATTTTGTACTCGGAAAATAAAAGCTCCAATTTAATCCTTCTGATTTTAAAAAGTTGTTTAATAAATCTAAAAATAGCATTGAAAATCAAGTTAGACTCATCATAACCTTAATAATTGTTTCATTAAAATTATTCTAATACTTTCATATCATTACCACACCAGAATTTAGTTTCAATGTAAGAACTTTAAAATTTTAGCCAATAAGTTATTTCCAGTTTCCAACAAAGTGTATCTTGAATCTTTTGCTTATTTAGGTTTTTTATCACCTATTCAGATTTTCTATATATAAGTTATTTTAGAAGCCAAGCCAAATATGCACTTATATAGCCTTTTTGGCGAACTCATGGAAGTCGTGATCAGATTACTTTTCGATAACGAAGTAATAATAGCGTTCAAAAGCAAACCATAGACTTATTATGCTCCTGTTGAATATAATTTTACGTGTGAGACTAATAATAATGCCCAACACTTTGATTTAGATCTCTAATATTTAGATCTCTAATCTGGTTGAAAAAACCCTTTTTCGGTTTTTGATTTTGGGATACCCATGATGAACCACACGGGCGCCTCCGCCACTGGATTGAGCTCCGGATCGGGCGAGGGGGCGAATCCGAGGAGGAACTCGAAGAGTCCCAAGTGTAAATCTCTCGTCAAAATCGCTCCTTTTTTTGTTGTTCAATTGCTATTTTTCCGACTTAGGATTTGGTTTTTCGTAGTTATTATATTCGGCTAGTTGTGAATTTGCTATAATTGTAGGGTATTTTAGATCTTCAAATTGGTTGTTTTACGGTAGAACCAGTTGAATTTTTGATAAAAAATGTGCTTTGGAATTTCTGTTAGTACCATTAGACTCTTAAAGGTGTGATTTTGGGTTGTTGTGTTTCAGATTCCACATTCACACAGCAAGAGCTTCCGGCGTGTAAGCCGATTCTTACTCCCCAATGGGTATGTTGAGCTATCTCAATTTTCATGTGATTTTAGAACATGTTTTTTCAATATTTGTTGTAGATTAGGAGATTTAAATTAGGGTTAATTGACATGAAGATGATAATCTTATGTAGGTCATATCGGTATTCATTCTTGTCGGCGTCATCTTCGTTCCTATCGGCGTCGCTGCTTTGTTAGCTTCCAATAACGTAAGCTAGAATTTTCATGTTTCTTTTTATCTCGTTGTGGTAATAATAACAATATTTGTTGATATATCTTTTGGTTATTGTTTTTAATATACTTTGATAGGTTGTTGAAATTGTTGATCGATATGATGCCGCCTGTGTGCCGAATAACATGACCAATGATAAACTTTTTTACGTCCAAAATAAAGCGATCGACAAAACTTGCACAAGTACTCACGGTAATGATATTCTGCTTTTGCATCTCTCTTACGATAGTTCTTAAGGTAGACTTAGGTTTGTGTTTGTTTTTGGGGACAACGAGGCATATATCAAATTATCTTTCTTACCCTATGAAAATTCACTTATTAAAGTAGACATTTATATATTCTTTTATTTTGGGATAATGGGAGAGCCCAAAGAACAAAAAGAGTTATCCCATCTAAAGTTGTCCCTGAACCAAATTGCGCCTTGATTGCAATAATCATTAGTTATAATTTTATAATTACTCTCAATTACCTGGTTACTAGTTCAAAATATTTGTTTCTTTGCAGGTTCCAAAGGATATGAATCAGCCTATCAACTTGATAACCTCTACCAAAACCACAGGAGGTATACATCCTCCACCTTTTAAACTATTAGAACAAATATCAATTTTAACAGTTCGTAGGTGGTATTGTTATTGAACAGGTTATTGTGTTCTCCTCTTCTTTGAGTCGAATTTAGATCAAAACCTTTATATCAGTTAACAAGTTAAGTAATTTACAGAAGGTAAATATGTAGGGCATGGTGAAATGAATACCTGACCTTTGAAAAATATTCAAACTTTACTTGTTTGATTTAAATACCCATTTGTCAGAACTTAACAGTATTTTTAACTTTTCAAGCAGAAAATCCAATAACTTAAGCGGATTATTCTACTGCTTGGTGGAATATTGTATAGCTTTTTCGATGGTAACTGTTAAGTTCTAAAAGAACATGGCAAAATTTTTTCTAAGACAAAAAATTATGATTAAAGCATAGATGGTACAATTTAAACTTTTAAAGTCTGTGTAGCTATTTGAAGATGAGCTATATTTCAAGTAAGGTCTGTACATAACCTTGACATTTGGTGGATATACAAAATCTCCCTCATATGTTAGTGTGCTATTTTAAGTGGTAATCCAATTCAACTTCAGGTATGTGAAGAGCCAAAATGACCAACAATTGAGAGATTCCAGCAAGGCAAATGAGACGAACTATTGCGACCCAGAGGAAACCACCCCTGATGGTTCCCCAATTGTTCATTGTGGTCTTATAGCGTGCAGTTTGTTCAATGATACGTACAGCTTTACGCGTGGCAATACAAACTTGACAGTGAACAAGAAAGACATTTCGTGGAAGAGTGACAGGGACCACAAATTTGGAAAGGATGTCTTTCCCAAGAACTTCCAGAATGGAACTCTCATAGGCGGCGGAAAGCTTGATCCTAACAAATCTGTAAGTGTAAATAGAAATTTCTCTGGTAATCAGAAATCACTCTGATTTTTTATATTTATATCCCTCCAAATCAGCTATTCAAATATATCCATGCGAAATTTGAATTTTCTTAAGTTGCCATTGAAAGTATAGTTACTTACAAAAAAACCATTCGTTTAATCATGCAAATCATGGAAATGTATGTTTTGTATTGGAAGTTGTCTAAAAAAATGTTTTAAGTAAACAGATGTGCATGTAGACTGTAACTTCGAAGGGCATGTATAAACCCAGATTTTACAGGGATTTTTGTAGACTATTTTCAGGGATTGGAGTCAGTTTCCATTACTTGCCAGCATTGTTAATAAATCTACAGTTTACTTTTCTAATTACCTGTAGTCTTGCCTGCGACAATATACAATTTCAAGATTAGCCTGGACGTTCTTAAAGAACTCCTCTCCTTATGATATTTTAAGTATTCTTTGTGCTGCCATGAATAACATATTGCCAAAAATGATATTGATCTGAGGTATTTCTAATGTGAACAGCTGAGCGAACAGGAGGATCTTATTGTTTGGATGCGCACTGCAGTACTTCCAACATTCAGAAAGTTTTATGGGAGAATTGAGGTTGATCTAAAAGAGAACGACACCATAATGGCGACATTGGAGAACAATTACAAACGTACAGTTTCAATGGCAAGAAGAAGCTGGTGCTTTCGACCTCAAGCTGGCTTGGAGGAAAGAATGACTTACTCGGCATTGCATACCTCACTGTGGGTGGACTCTGCTTCTTTCTGGCGACATCATTTACTTTCGTATACTTGATAAAACCAAGGTGAGCAAATTATGGATTATATTATTGGCAACTTATTAGTCACAAGCTTAGGTAAAACTGAATTCTGGATTAGATGAGAAGCAGATTAAATTTACGAACTATTTTACTATTAAATTGCTAATAAGCAAGAGGTTAAAATACATAATGATACCTGAGCTGTAATGCATTTTGAAAGGTACCTGGACTATAACTTCTGATTTCAGTATATATTTTTTTCATTATTTCAATCTCCTACCTCTCCGTCTAGAATTTAACGGCACTTGTAACTTTTTGACGGAGTAACTTCTTAATGGAAACTGTCAAGTTTTGAACATATGCTGTTTCGCCAAGCGTCTTTTTTCGTCTTTCCTTATCCTGGTAGCAGTACCATTTATTTGGTTACTTTTTTGCTGTAACCTTGACAAATATGATAAGATACAAATCATATCATCTTCTCTTGACGCAGAAGAAACTCCATGAAAACCTGTCTTGCTTTTTCTCGTAATTTTTGGACAAATTTGCAATAAGTACTTCTGAAACCATGTTCACTGTTTTATTGCATTCACTGCTCTCAATAAGGATTTGCGAGCATTGTTTCTTTTATAACAATCGATCCTCGTTCATGTCCATTTTCCCCCCTCATTAATGGTGCTTGGGTTTCTTTGAAATAATGATGCGATGCGTCTATTTTGTCTGTTCCTTTTTTTGGTGTGTGTTATACTAAATTCGGTCAGTTCTTTCTTCATGCAATATAGTTGGTCTCTGAGACCAGCATTCTCATTTATTGCCTCTGTTGGCAGGAAACTCGGACTCGGAGATCCATCATACTTGTCGCGGAACAGAAATCCTTCCGGCCGGTGAATACTGGCTCTAGATATTCTGTATCATGATTTGCCGGCTCACCTTGCATATTAGAAATGTATCTTGTACTCATGAGGAGACATATTAACTAGATAATCGTATATATATGTTTGGGGGTGAGCTATATACTTGTGGTAGGCTCTTAGATTTTGTATGGAAACGAGTTTAAATTTTACATTAAAATTTAAAATTAAATCTAAATTTAAAATTTAGAATTTAAAATTTAAAGTTTAAAATTTAAAAATCGGCAATTCAAATTTTGAAATTTGAAATTTAAAAGTTGAGGTTTAAAAATTTAAAATTTAAAGTTTAAAATTTAAAAATCGGCAATTCAAATTTTGAAATTTGAAATTTAAAAGTTGAGGTTTAAAAATTTAAAATTTAAAGTTTAAAATTTAAAAATCGGCAATTCAAATTTTGAAATTTGAAATTTAAAAGTTGAGGTTTAAAAATTTAAAATTTAAAGTTTAAAATTTAAAAATCGGCAATTCAAATTTTGAAATTTGAAATTTAAAAGTTGAGGTTTAAAAATTTAAAATTTAAAGTTTAAAATTTAAAAATCGGCAATTCAAATTTTGAAATTTGAAATTTAAAAGTTGAGGTTTAAAAATTTAAAATTTAAAGTTTAAAATTTAAAAATCGGCAATTCAAATTTTGAAATTTGAAATTTAAAATTTTAAAATGATGTATTGAAAGGGTTTCAGGAGTTGGAGATGTAAACTTGTAATTTTATGTAACATGCAAGATTAGCCGCTTTTAGTAATCGAAGGTACACACTCCCTCTCTCGGTAATATTTTTGGTGTAATCTTACACTTTTTGTAATGCTACAATACCGAACAGACTATATATTGGATGAACCAAATGCAGTAATCCTGGCAGGAATGTCTGTAATCCTGCCAGGATAATCCGAACCAAATTGTAGTGTTCCAGAGTTTTGGATAGGATTGGCTACAGTATTAGTGACTGGTCGACATATCTGGAGAGTGTCGGACTGAGTCGGAGTCGTTTCTGTACGAAATGGATGTAGAAATGGACCTGACGCACTCAAATAAGCAAAACTGAAGTTTTGCCAGTTTCGGACGCTCAGAACCTGGTTTAGGTCGCCCAGAACTGAGTGCTGAAATTAACTGAAATTGGAAGTCAATTCGGATCCTATGTTCCGGGTGCCCAGAAGTGGATTCGAATGTTCACGTTGGGAATATCGATTGTGCTGACACATGTATGGTGGTAGGTGAGGCCCGCCGGACCACGTTATGGCACAGCAGACCGCAGGCGGAGGAACCGAAGTGGGAGCTTTGTGTAGCTTGGAGGATTCGGACGCACAGAACACGGTTTTGGGCGCCCGAAAGTGCCCGTTCCTGCAGGATAGCAGGTTAACAGCTCTTGTTCTTGAGGCTTATTTCACCCTTTCACCTCAGTATAAATAGCTGGTATTCGACTCCCGAGAAGCTTTTTCACCCCCCCTTTCACAGGGAAGTTCGAATTTGCACTTTAACCCTCAAATTACTCCAAATTCTACCATTTTCACTTTGAGGATTGCTGTTTTAGCAGAATTTCAACAGCGACCTTCTCTAGAGCTTCCCCAAAATGTAGCTCATATAAACTGTTGATGTTATCCAAAAAATAAATCTAACAAAAAATAGGCATAGGAATAACTCAAATGATGCTGCCCTTGCATGCAGGATACTTGTAACACATGCAATTGACAAGTAAATATCAGTATTTAATCCATTGAAACGGATGCAAAATTCATGATCTTACCTAATCACAGAAGTTTAAAATTAGCTTTAAGACCATGTTACACAAAAATCACTCTAAAAACAAAATACACTCAAAAATATATTTAATACTTGATGTGCCGCCACCAAGGTCTTGGATTGATTCAGGCACTTTGGATATATTGTTACATGAAATTAATAATACATCAACTTTCTATGAAGACAATATTATTATATTTAAAGCATTTCGTGCTGTTGTAGGTTATTTTTAGACATCATAGTAAATTGTAGTAGAATAACTTGTTCGGCATGTGATATATTTTGTGTGATTGAAAAAGTAAAATTTTGATTTTTATTCCTTGATAAAATAACACATTTTACCTAAAAGTAATTTATCTTATGTCTAAAAAATTAATCTGAAGGCTGAATATGATACTGAACTAGGCTAGTGTGCTTTCCAATGTATGGAGACTTTTCATGCTTCTAAGTTATTTTTTATGATGAAAATTTTAAATTGACGATTACTTCTATTAGATTTGATATAGAGTATTTGAAGTGTTTGAATAATAAATTTTATAGTTTTCTAATATCATTTAATAGTGATCGAAGGGATTCAAAGTTAACAATTTTAATGGTCGAGTAGAGCTATTTACAAGTTTAACGGTCTAAAAATATTCAAATAATATAAAATTTTGATAGAATATTCTTTATATACTATCTAAAATAAAATCAATTCGTTTGATTTAAAATTTTAGTGTTATATAATTATTTTTTATAATTTTTTTAAACTGTTGAATTTCAAGTACTTTAAATATTTTAAATAGTTTAGATTAAATCTAATAGAATCGATTGCCGAATCGAAAATTCTACCATATAAAATAACTTAAAACATAAGTCAGGCTCTATGATTGCTATTTAAATACGAACTAATTAATTAAGGCCAATTTGCATAAAAAAATTATTAGTTTTGAGATTTTGAAAAAATAGGCTGTCTTTTTGAATTTTGCAGATTCAGGCCGAATTGAATTTTGTAGATTCAGGAAGAATTTTTAGAAAACTGACCAAGATACCCTTATTTTCTTTTCTCTCACTTTTTTTTTTTTTTTTCCTCTATAGTTCTCTTTTTTTCTTTCTCTCCAAAGAGGGCGGTGGAAGCGGAGGCAGAGGCGGAGGTGGCCCGGCTCGCCTCTGTCCTGCTCGCTCTCACCCGCGCACCCTCCCTTAGCTTTCCTCGCCTCCAACCTTGTCGANTACTTTTTTGCTGTAACCTTGACAAATATGATAAGATACAAATCATATCATCTTCTCTTGACGCAGAAGAAACTCCATGAAAACCTGTCTTGCTTTTTCTCGTAATTTTTGGACAAATTTGCAATAAGTACTTCTGAAACCATGTTCACTGTTTTATTGCATTCACTGCTCTCAATAAGGATTTGCGAGCATTGTTTCTTTTATAACAATCGATCCTCGTTCATGTCCATTTTCCCCCCTCATTAATGGTGCTTGGGTTTCTTTGAAATAATGATGCGATGCGTCTATTTTGTCTGTTCCTTTTTTTGGTGTGTGTTATACTAAATTCGGTCAGTTCTTTCTTCATGCAATATAGTTGGTCTCTGAGACCAGCATTCTCATTTATTGCCTCTGTTGGCAGGAAACTCGGACTCGGAGATCCATCATACTTGTCGCGGAACAGAAATCCTTCCGGCCGGTGAATACTGGCTCTAGATATTCTGTATCATGATTTGCCGGCTCACCTTGCATATTAGAAATGTATCTTGTACTCATGAGGAGACATATTAACTAGATAATCGTATATATATGTTTGGGGGTGAGCTATATACTTGTGGTAGGCTCTTATAGATTTTGTATGGAAACGAGTTTAAATTTTACATTAAAATTTAAAATTTAAAATTTAAAATTTAAAATTTAAAATCTAAATTTAAAATTTAAAATTAAATCTAAATTTAAAATTTAGAATTTAAAACAAAAAGTTAAAATTTAAAATTTAAAATTTAAATATAAAATATAAAATTTGAGATTTAAATTTAAAATTTGAATTTAAAATTTTATATTTAAGATTTAAGATTTAAAATTTAAAACTATAAATTTAATTTTAAAATTTAAATTTAAATTTAAATCTAAAATTTAAAATTTGAAATTTGAAGTTTAAAAATTTACATTTTAAAATTCAAAATTTAAATTTGAAAATTAAAAATTAAAATTCAAAATTTAAAATTTAAAAATCGGCAATTCAAATTTTGAAATTTGAAATTTGAAGTTCAAAATTTTAATTTAAAATTCAATTTTAAAATTTTATTTTAAAATTTAAAATTTAAAATTAAAATTAAAATTAAAATTTTAAAATTTTAAACTTTAATTTAAGTATAATATATAAAATATACAATATAAAATTTAAAATTTAAATTTGAAATTTGAAATTTGAAATTTAAAAGTTGAGGTTTAAAAATTTAAAATTTAAAATTTGAAATTTAAAATTTTAAAAATTTAAATTTTAAATTTGAAAATTAAAATTTAAAATTTAAAGTTTAAAATTTAAAAGTTGACAATTCAAAATTTTAAATTAAAATTTTAAAATGATGTATTGAAAGGGTTTCGGGAGTTGGAGATGTAAACTTGTAATTTTATGTAACATGCAAGATTAGCCGCTTTTAGTAATCAAAGGTACACACTCTCTCTCGGTAATATTTTTGGTGTAATCTTACACTTTTTGTAATGCTACAATACCGAACAGACTATATATTGGATGAACCAAATGCAGTAATCTTGGCAGGAATGTCTGTAATCCTGCCAGGATAATCCGAACCAAATTGTAGTGTTTCAGAGTTTTGGATAGGATTGGCTACAGTATTAGTGACTGGTCGACACATCTGAAGAGTGTCGGACTGAGTCGGAGTCGTTTCTGCACGAAATGGATACAGAAATGGACTTGACGCACTCAAATAAGCAAAACTGGAGTTTTGCTAGTTTCGGGCGCTTAGAATCTGGTTTAGGTCGCCCAGAACTGAGTGCTGAAATTAACTGAAACTGAAAGTCAATTCGGATCCTATATTCCGGGTGCCCAGAAGTGGGTCCGAATGTTCACATTGGGAATATCGATTGTGCTGACACGTGTATGGTGCTAGGTGAGGTCCGCCGGATCACGTTATGGGCACAGCAGACCTCAGGTGGAGGAACTGAAGTGGGAGCTTTGTGTAGCCTGGAGGATTCGGACGCCCAGAACACGGTTTTGGGCCCCCGAAAGTGCCCGTTCCTGCAGGATAGCAGGTTAACCGCTCTTGTTCTTGAGGCTTATTTCACCCTTTCACCTCAGTATAAATAGCTGGTATTCGCCTCCTAAGAAGCTTTTTCACTCCCCCTTTCACAGGGAAGCTCGAATTTGCACTTTAACCTTCAAATTACTCTAAATTCCACCATTTTCACCTTAAGGATTGCTGTTTTAACAGAATTTCAACAGCGACCTTCTCTAGAGCTTCCCCAAAATGTAGCTTATATAAACTGTTGATGTTATCCAAAAAAATAAATCTAACAAAAAATAGGCATAGGAATAACTCAAATGATGCTACCCTTGCATGCAGGATACTTGTAACACATGCAATTGACAAGTAAATATCAGTATTTAATCCATTGAAACGGATGCAAAATTCATGATCTTACCTAATCACAGAAGTTTAAAATTAGCTTTAAGACCATGTTACACAAAAATCACTCTAAAAACAAAACACACTCAAAAATATATTTAATACTTGATGTGCCATCAACTGTCCGTAGAGCAAGTGGTAAAGAGTTTGGTGGTTGGTATCCGAGACCCGAGTTCGAATCCTAGTTGATTTACATTTTCAGCTAAGTTTATTTCTAAATGAAATAAACGAAGCGGGTAACGTGCTACCTATCTCTAAAATAAAAAAAAAAAAAA
>NW_017890858.1:0-4226 GCF_001540865.1 Ananas comosus | reverse complement strand
TTGACGATTACTTCTATTAGATGTTGATATAGAAGATTTGAAGTATGTTAAATAATAAATTTCTATTAGCTTTTCTAATATCATTTAATAGTGATTTGAAGCTGATCGAAAGGTCAACAGATTTTACAATTGGTCGAATAGAGTATTTAACAGTTTAACGTCTAAAAATATTCAAATATATAAATTTTGAATTAGAATTATTCTTTCACTATACTATCTAAAAATAAATCAATCGTTTGATTTAAAATTTGTAGTGTGGTATATAATTATTTTTATTAATTTTGTTAAAACTGGAGTTGAATTTCAAAGACTTCTAAATATTCTTTAAATAGTTTAGATTAAGTGCTAAATAGAAATCGATGACCCGAACGACAATCATCTACCATATAAAAGTAGACTTTAAAACATAAGTCAGGCTCTATGGATTGCTATTTAAATGACGAACTATATTTAATTAAGGCCAACTTGCATTAAAAGAATTATTAGTTTTGAGATTTTGAAAAAAAGATAGGCCGGTCTATTTAAATGTTTTGCAGATTTAGGCGATTTTAAAAACAATGACCAAGATACCCTTATGTTTCTTTTCTAACTCACTGGGCTTTTTTTTTTTTTTTTCCTCTATAGTTCTCTTTTTTTCTTTCTCTCCAAAGAGGGCGGTGGAAGCGGAGGCAGAGGCGGAGGTGGCCCGGCTCGCCTCTGTCCTGCTCGCTCTCACCCGCGCACCCTCCCTTAGCTTTCCTCGCCTCCAACCTTGTCGAAGCCGTGCCTCGACCCTCTTTTTATTTATTTATTTATTTATTTTCCTTCTCTCCAATCCTACTCCACCGCCTCGCCGACTCTTTACAATAGTAAAGAGGGCAGTATCATGTCATCTTCCTCTTCTTTTTTTCTCTCATTTTTTTTCTCTTCAAACCCCCTCTCCACCTCCGTGATCCACCACAACAGCAACGAGGACAGCGCTGCATTCTCTTCTTCTACCTTCGCCGGCGCAGGCACCGACATTGGTGCCAGAGAAGGAGGACTCAGAGCAAGTGCAGATTAGAGCAGAGCCGAAAAAAAAATATGCAGAAAAGAAAAAATAAAAAATAAAAAGAATAAAAAATAAAATATGAAAAAAATAATTTTTATACAAGAGAAATGAAGAATCAGAGAAAAAAAAAATGATGAATGTTACACTATTTTAGAATAATGTTGGACGATTTTAGAAGAACGTTGCACTGTTTAAGAAAAAATTTATACTTCTTAAAATAAAAAAATTTAGATAAAAATTATACTATTTGAACGAAAATTATACTATTTAGTAAATTAAAATAAAAAAAAAGATAAATCGAATAAGATAGTGATATATTTTTGGTCTAATGAATATTCTGGTCCTCAAGACGTACGGGTACAGAAGCGATGATTTCTCCGTCGAAGGGGGCGGTGGCGCACCTGCGAAGTGTCGTCGTCGCCGTCGCCGTCGCCGTCGCCACCACGTCACCGGGCCCACGTATCTACCACTGCACATTCGCGTACTTTTGCCACGTGACACGGCTGCATACAGATCAACGGCCCCGATCTCATCGTCGGCCTGAAAATCAATCCTAATAATCGCTTCGATCCCACGTCCCTCGCGATCGCGAAGCCCCTCCATTGCCGCCTCCCACGTGCCCACTCCACCAACGTACGAAACCTCCTATCAAACACGGGGGGGAGATAATTGGGGACCCTTTCGTTAAGCCTAAGCTGCACCGACTCAATTATGTAACTAATTACTTTATTATGAGTAAATTTTAGGTGTTATTGTACTTTACTTCACTATACTTAAGGCCCAATTTTTGAAGTTATCTCGGAAAATCCTACTCAATATATAAAGAGTTTTTTTTTTTTTTTTTTTTTTTTTTTTTTTTTTTGATAGAGAGGAAGATAGTATGCTACCCGCTTCCGTTTATTTAAAAATAAAAATTATCTGCAAATTGCTGAATCAATAAGAATTCAAATTTGAGAGCCCTCGAATATTAAATTATTAAGCTTTTTAGCGCAACTTGCACAGTGGACGATTTAAATATATTAGCATCCGTTTTGGTTCGGGTTAATGGATGAATAAACTCGCTTTAATCGCGAAGTTATTTAAAATACCTAAAATTTGGTGGGTTGGCGGTGAACTTTAAACCCCATCCCAAATTGGGTATTTCGGCGGATAAATATTGGCGGCCCCCACCCTAATATCCAACCAACAAAATACTATTTTACTTACTATCTCTTCTATCCACTTACCACTAATAATACTTTATCTATAATCGATGGGACTCAAAGGCAATTCTCCCTAACCAAACACAAATTACTCTAACCCTATCTTAATGCTGTGGAACTTAACTTCTATTCCTGAAAATAACAAATTTTTACTAACCCCTAACCAACTGTGGCTAAAAATTTTATATGATAAAATAATTAGGAGTGAGCCAATTATATTTTCGACTTGGAATGTAATATCTTGACTATAGAATTACTTTTTAACGAATGAACGAATAATATTATATTGTGAACTAGACTATGATATCAAATAAAAGATACTAAGTATTTTTGAAAAATAAAATCCAGAAAACGTACTTCAATTTTATGAAAAGATTGTGATACTGAAAAAGTAAAATGAATTGCTAACTAAACTTCAGTAAAAAAATATGCTACCAAATTATTTTTAACTATTATTTTAATATTATTTTAATTTTAATATTATTTTTCTTTTCAAAAAAGGCTCAAATACTTTCCAAATGTGCTTCTATCTCTCTAAACCATGGACGATGTTACTTTTATAAAAATTAATAATATATAATTAATGTATGTGCAGATTGGTAAAATAAAAATTTGTTAATATATAATTTTTTTTAATAGTAAATGGAAAAGGATAATATAAAATAAATAAGCATATCTAGTGCAGTCCGCGGAACTTTTTTTCAAAATATCTCTATCAAAATTTTTAATTATGATAATAATTTTATAAAAAAAAATTTGGCAAATTAAATTTTTTTGCCATATTCAGGAACCATGGTAATATTTTTTCCTGAAAAACAGAATTAATTTACTAATTTTTATAAAGAACGGTAAACTTGAATTCACCGTGCTTGTAAAACATTTTTTACAACAAACGATTGAATGATTCATCTTCTTTCTCGTCTGCTTGTTCAAGCTAACGTGAAATATATTCACTTGCTTTGTAAAAAATATTATGAGGAAAATGAATAATTGTAACTTGTCTTTTTCAAAGACCGTAATTTAATTTAATCATTTTTTTAAAATCTCACGGCAAAAAAAAAAAAAAAAAAAAACAAAAAAACACATTATATCGTACAAATATCTTGTTTTTAAACGCTATTATACAAATTAAATTTTATTTTAATTTGAAAAAAAAAAAAGTCCCGCGAGGGTTCTATTACTCGCTAGGCCGCTACTTCATAGGAGCCCTGCGCAAATTGTGTGTCGTCTTCTTCTCCCATCATTAACGTACGTAAGTTCTTTCCACTCTCCAGTTCGTCAGGTCAGGTGGTGAGTGACGATGCATCAGCTCGGGAGCGGCCTCTACGTCTCGGGCCCCCTTCCTCCGTCGCCGCCGCCGCCGCCCCGCGAGCGCCGCCGGACTTCTCCCTCTCCTCCACCGACCACATCCCCCTCTCCGGCGACCTCGCCCGCATGTTCCCCTCCTCGCATTCCTCCTCGCTCGCCCCGTACACCGGCGGCGACGGTCCCCTCTCCGGCGACCTCGCCCGCATGTTCCCCTCCCCGCATTCCTCCCCCCATCTCCGCCCCCCGCCGCCGCCGCCGGCGGCCTCCTCCCCCCGTCTCCCGCAGTCCGGCCTCGTCGTCGGCCCCCCTCGTCCCTCGCCGCCGCCGTCGCCGGAGCCGAGCACCAGGAATCCGCCGGCCGGGCCGCAGAAGAGCGAGTTCGCGTCGGGGATTCCGATCTGGTGCTGCTTTCTGGCGGCTGCCGCCGTCGCCGCCGGAATCGGGATCGGGGTGTTCGTCCTCGTGTCGGCGCGGAGGCTGGAGGTGCTGGCGGCGGCTTCGGCGGTGGCCGCGGCGGTCGGGGTGGTAGGGGTCTGGAATTGGTGGAGCAGAGCGAGGGAGGCGGAGGGGTTCTTTCGCCGCTTCCCGGATTCGAGCGTCGGTCGGGGTAGCCTCCCGGTTGGCGAGCTTGTTAAAATCAGCGGGGTGAGTTCTTTGCTTATTATATATTTCCTTTTAAGATTCAG
>NW_017890857.1:2908-32083 GCF_001540865.1 Ananas comosus | reverse complement strand
TTTTTTAGATTTTAGATAAGAAATTTTGCTTAGCTGAATAAAATTAAAATTCTATTATTGATAATTACTAATAAAAAAATGATTATTGAATTTATAATTTTAATTTTAATAAAAAAATTGTAAAGTCGGATTATTCAAAAATATGGCTCTGGTTTGAGTTTTTAGTTCAATACGGTCTCTTTCCTAAAGATTTTATATTTAAAGGTTCATTTTTATTAATTATTTTTTTTAAAAAATTATTTTTATAATTATAAAAGTGGATAGATTATTATAAGAAATATTCGCTGTTTTTTAAAAACTATAATAGTAGGGGAGCCTTTTTCCCATCATTCCCGCGATTGGAGGCTCGGCCATTCGACGCTTCTCAAATCGTTCGAAAAAAGCTGCGTATCCGAATCGACTCAAAGCTCTCGCTTTAGGTATCTTTTCAAGACCTGTTCTTTCAACATTGGACGACTTATTTTTCTCAGCTTTAATCGCTCTTCAAATTCGTATCCCATGAGGTAGTTTAATTATGTTTTTCGTATACAAACCTCTCTTTTAACTATTACCTAAAAGTTCTTTTTATTTTTGTACGTTTTGTTTTTAATTTGTTCATCAATACTTTTTGGACTAATGCAATGTTTTGATATTTTGTTCATCAATACTTTTTGGACTAATGCAATTGGTTTGATATCTAGATTGATATCTATGGGTGAGGATATTTCGGTACATCGAAAGATTTTCTTCGCCTGCACAGAATCAAAGACCTCATCTTGTTTACCATGTGAGTTGTTGTTTACAAATTGAAATTTTAATTTCTTTTTTTTAAAATATGCTTGAGGACAGTAGATAAAGGAGGCGTTAAATTTTTATTTACTTAGCTTCATTTTTTGTCCATAAGAATTTCCCATCTTTTTTTTGTTTATTTGAGGTATGTTATGTGGGTGAGAGATGTATGATCTGAATTTCTTGCGACATTTCTGAGTCTTGACCCCCTTTTATATTGTTTAATTTGCAATTTTGGTCCTGATTTAATTGGTTTTTTTAATTGCACAATTTTGGCTTGATCTATATATTTGTTTTTTTTAATTTGTAATTTTGAGTGTGTAGTTTTTTGTTTTGTTTCTAAGTTTCCATTATCGATTAAGATCTTATTAAGTAGAAGATTTTTTTTTGCTGGCGGAGAGGCTAGAGATCATTCTTCTGCAGATTTAATTAAATTGTCATTGATAATAGTTGGTTTTGAAACAAACTTGGCCTTTATGATAGATGCGTGATGTATTCTATGGATTTTATTAAAGCAAGCAATTTTACTAAATATTAGTGAACTTTCTTTACCCCATTCTCTGTGCACTACTACCAGATCTTTTAAACTCAGATTTTTTTTATTATTATTTTCAATTGAAAAAACTCATTAGCCTGAAACCAAATGCACCCTCAAGTTAAAAGTATCCATTTCTTAGTAATTTGTAGAGAGAAATATTCCAGACGTTGTGATGTTATTATATGTTTTAATGAGCATGTTCTATGTTTTAACCATGTAGTTTAAAAGTATCTTATTTATATAATTTTATATCAGTCAAAAGACGACTGATGGTCAGATTTCCAAATTTGGTCTGCTTGTGATGATTGTGCCCGCTCGATCCTCGGAATGTCGTTGCTTTTCGATCAATTTGCAAGCGATGGAGACTAGCGGGCACCCCTTTGAAAAAAAAATCAAAAGTTAAAATATTTCAAAAAAAAAAAAAATTTGAGTGGTCTTTATAAATTTATTTATTAAATTTAGAAAAAATGCTAAGTGTAAAAACCAAAGGATTGTAATCTTTGCAATCCTTAATCCTATGGTTTAAGCGTTTAAACATTTTTTTTTGATTTTTAGCTTAAAAAAGGCGTTGATAAGAGTAATGGGTTACACCGGCTAAGTTGTAAGATTACAATCTTAATAGAGTTGCTCCGAAGTGAACCTCGAGCTCGGTGCCGAGGCATCGGAGAGGGGGGGACTCGTCGGAGGGGGGGACTCGTCGGTAGCGCCGAAGAAGGGGTTGGGGTCCGAGGAATGGGAGAGGGGGATCGGGGTCGAAGAGTTCCATGCGAGGAGGGTTTCTCGGGAGAGGAGCAGGCTGTCTTCTTCTTTTTTTTTTCTTTTTTTTTTTTAAATGTGGGAATGGTTTAGGGCGGGCGAGGGTAAAATATAAGTATGGTCACCGCACTATCCCAGAAGCACGCTAATAAGACGCTTGCACAAAATTATCACTAAAATGTGTCTCTATAATTCCTTCTTTTTTTTTTTGTACTGAGTATTGAATGTAAATTATTAAAAATTATCAGTTTAAACATTAAAGATAATTAATTATTTATATTTTATAAAATTTAAAATTTGATGGTTGATATAACATAATCCTATCCTCGGAATGACCCAAGTGAGATTTGAAGCCCGAGCGATTCACATCCATGGACAAAAATTCGATTGGTAGTGAGCTCCTTAACGACATCTTATATTCGAGAGTGCCCAATTCATTTCCACACGTTAATTTTGCCTCCATCCAAGAATTATAATCACGTGTGAATTATAATCACGTGTGTAGTAACCAACGCATGCAACGGTAAATATTATTGAAAAAAATTATAAAAAATGATATATCAATAGAATATGAAAATAGCATACAAAGGCCATTTTACAAATTAAATAATTTCAAATTAAAAAATCTAAATTATGATGAGAAACAAAATCAATCATTCAAAAGTAATCAACCGTGTTCATGAGAAATTGTATATCAAGCAAAACTCTACTTTTAATCACAAATAAAAATCATCAAATAAAAATGTAAAACTCTAATTATATCCTAGAGTAAAACCTTCAAGAGATTCATGTAGAACAAAAATTTGTTCAAGTCAAACTAAATATAACTATAATATCGAACTATTTAATCACAAAAAGGATAAATCAAAGATGATTCTATAAAGCAATAGCAATAACACTTAAACTTTTAGTCCAACTATCCATGGCCATTTTTGCTTCCTCTTTAGGGCATGTTTGGTTCATGATTGGAATAGAAATGAAAAATGAAATTGAATTGCTTTGGAATGAAAAATGAAATGACGAATCATCCAAAAATATTTGGTTCATTACTGGAATGGAAATCGAAATGAAAATTTAAAATTTTTGAGAGAGGATTTTAATTAAGAGAGAGAAAAGTGATGAAGGAAGAGGAAGTAGGTGTTAATGAAAGAGAATTTTGAGTAGTTTACTTAGGAATAAGTCAATCCGGGATCCAAAGCCGGATTGGATCATAAATGAATTTGGTCATTCCCATTCCGGAGTGGAATGGGAATCGGAATCCGATTCCTATAAAACAAACGGCAACTATTGGAATCAATGAATTCCATTCCGATTCCATAATCTAAAATAGGTGAACCAAACATACCCTTATTGTGTAACTCTGTACAATGGAGCATCGGTTGCCTCACAGGATATGGACATCCTTCTAGCTGTCTAATATTATACGGAGATGTAATCATGTGGTGAATCGTGAGATCTTTGAGATGAATAGAGAAGCTCCCGCTGCAACCAATTTCCACCAAAATATTTGAATACATGCTATCTTCTTGTATGATATGCTGTCGATCATGAGCTAGAATGGTGCTTGTTCAAGTGTAAGCATGTAGCTCTCTCACACTGCACATTCACAATTAACGAATTCCATGTTAAGAGCAATGCAGCATAAATGAATACTTTAAACAACTAAGAATTGGAATTCAATGTGAGGGCAACCTCTTTATGGAACCCACCCGAGCCTAACTTGAACAAATATATAGATATTAAATTGAAGCTACTCTTTAGATGGACCCACCTTAGTTATCCAGACTACCAGTGGCATCTGAAGATGTTAACTGAGATTCAAGTTGCTGTTGAGTTGAAACACTTTTACCACTATGACGACTTATTTGGGTTTACTGTTCTACATGGTGCCTGTAAAATTGCAGTCGTAATTAGAGTCGGGTTCCGAAGTAGAACTCGCATAGAACCAAAAAAAAAAAAAAAAATGCTGACGCANCTGCAGGAAGAGTGATCTCTAGCCTCTCCGCCAGCAAAAAAAATCTTCTACTTGAATAAGATTGCTTAAATCGATTAATTGTGAAACTTAGAAACAAACAAAGAGACTACACACCAAAATTACAAATTAAAAACAAATATATAGGGATTCAAGGCCAAAATTGTGCAAATTAAAAAACCAATTAAATCGTGGACCAAAATTGCAAATTAAAAACAAATATAAAGGGGTTCAAGACTAAAATTGTCCAAGAAAGTTCAAGATCATACATTCTCACCCACATAAATACCAAATAAACAAAAAAAATGATGGGAAATTCTTATGGACAAGAAAATGAAGCTAAGTGAAATAATAAATTAACGCCTCCTTATCTACTTCTCAAGCATATTTTAAAAAAAAGAAATTAAAATTTCAAGTATTGTAAACAACAACTCACATGGTAACAAGATGAGGTCTTTGATTCTGTCAGGCAATCTTTCGATGTCCGAAATATCCTCACCCATAGATATAAATCTAGATGATCAAACCATTGCATTTAGTCCAAAAGTATTGATGAACAAGATGATCAAACCATTGCATTTAGTCCAAAAGTATTGATGAACAAATTAAAAACAAACGTACAAGAAAATAAAAAGAACTTGTTAGGTATAGTTAAAAAGAGGGAGGTTTGTATAGAAAAAAATGAATGTAAACTACCTCAATGGGATGACGAATTTGAAGGAGCCGATTAAGCTGAGGAAGAAGAGTCGTCCAAGTTGAAGAACAGGGCTTGAAGAAGACCTAAGCGAGAGCTTTGAGTCGATTCTGGAGTCGGAGCTTTTTCGAACGATGTGAGAACGTCGAAGTGCCGAGCCTCTCCAATCGCGGGAATGATGGGAAAAAGGCTCCCCCTCTATTTATAGTTTTAAAAACAGGCGAATATTTTCTATAAGTAATCTTATCCACTTTTATAATTATAAAAATAATTTTTTTAAAAAAAATAATTATAAAAATGAACCTTTAAATATAAAATTTTAGAAGAGACCGATTGAACTAAAAACTCCGAAACAGGCCATATTTTTGAAAATCCTGAACTTTCAATTTTTTTATTAAATGTTTAAAAATTTTATAAATTCAATAATCATTTTTTTTATTAGGTAATTATCAATTAATAGAATTTTTAATTTTATTAGCTAAGCAAAAATTTCTTAATTCTAAATCTAAAAAAAAAAAAANACATTGACCACCACTGGCTTGTTGATAAGCTGTACCCCTTGTTTCCAGTGTCTATTAACTGATACCAACCACATTGGAGCACGAAGAAGGTTTAGAATAGATTAAAAAAGTTAACACCTGATCAAATCTTGGTCTGTAAGAATACTACATGAGATGCAATTTAACAAGATCAAAATGCTCCACATTGATTGATTTTGTAGTTATTGATGCTAACCTGGTCCAGTTGATATAGAAATGGAATCTCTTTCATCGATCAGCCAATCAATCCAAAAAGCAAAGCCATGGCATGTTCCTGGAGTAGAAAATTCAATCTGCTTGACAATAATGTGAAAAAGAAAAAGAAAAACTCAGATTAGTTAAAAAAACAAGGAAAAAGTCATTGGTCAGACAGCTTTTGAGCAAATCAAAACACCTTGCTGCAAAAGTGAATGAGAGAAACTAGTGGTTAGAGAGAGAGAGAGAGAGAGAGGCTGGGTGTTACATAAATCATCAAAGGTTAAATAGAAAATGTGCACCAAATTATAAGATGCACAGAAGGCCTACAAATACATCAAAAGTACAGTACCTCTGTTTTCCCAAAACAGGCATGAATTGGTACCGAGAAATCAAACTCCATGATAGAATATACCTTACTGAGTTCCTGTTGTGGACAAAATGGATGAGTCACATTGAGAGATTAAAGTATGGATATCTTTACAATATTTTTGCAAAAATCTGGCATTTTAACCTTAATATCACCACATTGCCATAAATAGTAAGGCAGGCAAGGACCTTCCTCCGTTGTGGGTAAGTCACCACAGGCTCCAAGAGCCTCATTCACAGCCGAATGATCAAAGCCTTCGACATCCTTCAAGCTGCGGCGACTCCTCCACAAGTCCTGAATAACAATACGGACTAAGATTATCCTCCTAATAAAAGAATGAATGAACAAAAGAAACTCAGGAGAAATGAAGATGAGATACTCACGGGAAGAGACATGGCACAAACTTTTAGGATTCCCTTACGAGGCATGATGAATGCATCTTCAGCTAGGATTGAATCGAGGAGGGTTCTTTCCTTCCTTGATCCAGCTAAAGAGTATTAGAATAGTAATGTCGGCTTTTGGCGAAAATAGAAACCCGAGAAAATATAAGAGATTGTGAACTTCCGACAGACAACAGATATAGTTGAATAGCTCATACTAACCAAAACCGCAGGTTCTGCCACGGAAGCATCCCTTCGTTCCCATAAAAGAAAGGTTCCCCCACAAAAAGATCAACCTGAGGAAAAACACAAATGAAGTAATAGCTTCCACATCGAAACACGAACAATACTGTGGAAGTACATTATCACTGGCAAAACATGCAAAATAAAAATGGCATATGGAAAAGGCCCAAATTATAATGCTCCAAAGACACATTTGTTTGATAAGGAAGCAGTTTTGTAAAAGATGTCAAAGATAAGACAAAAAAATGGGGTATTAGCCATAGTTCCCAAAACGTCCACCGATGATTGCAAATTTGTTCTACTAGTGACTCTTAAGCACAAGAAAGGTCAAAGACAAGATCAGATTTCACACAGATTTGCAGATCAAATCAATTTCTGAACTCATTCTGCATCTCTGGATTTGCTTAAATTCTCCGACAACATTTACCACCATGGTACACAAATATTCTAAAAATACAATATAGAGAAGAATCAGTTTTTTGTGTGTTTGAACAGATTTTTCATGAAAGACCGGAATTACATGTTATAAGCCTTGAAAATTTTGTTGTTGCTCACAATGTGAAATTACCTTTCTCGGTGTAAGGTCATCTGAGATCAAAGATGAGGTCCTTTTGCCGATCACCTTTATCCGATCCATCGAGAAACCATTGGCATCGGATATAGCTTGAATGTAACAGGCACCCTTATCTTGGAGCCCAGGAAAGATTGAGATAACATGTGATGTTTTAGAAAGAGAAGCAATGAGAGTAGTCAAGAAAACACTGTCATCAGCGACAATGCACGACGGAGAAGATCTGGTATTTAGCTGAACATTTAAGAAAATAAACATGTGTAAGGTACGTTTGGGGGAAAACAATGCTCTTAAGGTAGGTCAATATTACCCGCAAAAAAAAAAAAAAAAAAAAAAAAAATGCTGACGCAAACATGAGTCGCTTAAAAAGTAGATTGAGGGAAAGATAGATAGAGAGAGTAGGAGAAAGAAGGAAAAATTAGAAGGAGGCTCACTCTCTCCCTTTCTTCCCCTCCCGTGTCTTCATGGAGGAGATCGTCGGCGATCAAAGCTCAAATTTAACCATGCAACCCTACAAAGCCCGCCAATCACAATGCTCGAAATATAGTAAAATAAAATGATCATAGCTTGCAATCATACTCTACAAATCCAGGCTCTGATAAGATCCATATGAATTCAAATAGAAAACCCTACATCATCAATCAAATCCTCAATCCCCTCATCCCCAGCGCCATCCTCGTGAGAATCAGTGATTGTTTCAATAGTTAGAAAACAAAGGTTAAATACGCCCATTTCTCTTTATTTCCTTGTAACATGAAAAAGCTAAATTTAATCAAATCCTCAGAAGATGCCTAAAAATCCACTCAATCTCGTCGTTCTTCCACTCATACCCTACAACGAATTCCCCGATTACCCAACCCCATCCCGATCTCCACAACAACCACCCATGATACCCAAACTACAGAAAAATTAGGGTAGAAAACCTCGATCTCGGCGGATTTCATAGCGATGGGGATGTAGATGAGGATGATCATCGAAATACTTTATCCCCACACATGAGATCTAATTTAAAAAAGAAAGAATTCTTTTTGAAATTCAATTATGGAAATTCAATTTGGCCCAAACATGATTTATCAAGAATCTTACAATCTAGATATTGAACTCCACCGGTGCCTAAATTTTCATGAACAGTACAAAATAGAATGAGTTGTCCCCATACCAGAAATAGAGTAATTTTAATTTTGTTTCCAGTTTAGCAATTATGTATTTGCAGAGAAATGATAGAAAAACTGAATTATGTAAGTCCAAGTTTTATTCTTTCTATTCACTAATTGTCTATGATGAACACAATTGGACGAATGACATTCAATTGTGTCAAGATATTAGTAAGCACTTTGGCAGAACACAAAAATTTATCTTTTCAGAACACTATCTGTACCCTTGATGATATCAAAATTGACAAATTCAAGGCATGGCCTCATCAAATGTTAGCAAAGTTGTATTCAGATTCTCTAAACATTGTTTCACAGGCTCGCAAAAAATATAATCATCATCGACATTAATCTAGTGTATTGCCAACTACATTGTATGGTGTGATTAGCCTCCTGGATAGCAAATTCTATTTGTAAATCATAGGTCTTCTATTGTGTATATTTCCATTGAATTCTGTCTAATCTTACAAATCTCATATTTGAAATTCAGAATCTCTTTACATGTTTTAGGTATCTTCACTATTTGCATTTGATCAGTACAAACAAATACTTACACTTTCCAGCTTTATAGTCAACTCTCGCACTTTTTTCTCTGCTTCATTATCTCGAGCCTCCAAAGCATTTCTCAAGCTATTCTTTAATTTAAACTCATTTCTGAGTCTCTCAATCTGCATAGAAAAATAAATAGGAAAAAAAAAAAACTACTAATTTGGAGCTAAATTAAAATTCTCAAATTCAAACCGGCTTCTCAAGCTTGCTAGCTCGAGCATAGGCCTTCCGTGCTTTCTCTTCCGCGTCCAAAGCGCCCTTTTTCTGTATATCCATATTAAAATTAGAAAAATTCTATCAAATTCCAAACGAAAGATCATCAGTAGAAAGATAAATTGCAGCTCACTACAAGCCTACTTGGATTGTCTCTATCTCATTCTGCAATGTGGCGATTCTTTGCAACTTGTCCTGAATCGTATTTTCCAATTTTGCATTGGGTTCATCCTTGCTAGTTCTCTCCGCAATACTCATCCCTTTTTTACAGTAAACATGAAGAAGAAATGCATTAATAAAGAGAAAATGTGCAATCTTTAACCTCACGCTATCAAAAAGAATCAAGAACTGTAGGTTCTGATTATCACAAGACAAAACCCAATAAACCAGACATGACTCCCAAACCAAAGCTTTCCAACGCTGCAACTCATGGAGGGAGAAAGAGATAGCGCCCAAAGCATTGAAGAACTGAATAGAAATTAAGACGCAAGAACCCTCCCAGTCTCAAAACCCTAGCCAAACCACAAATCGAGACTTGAAACCCTAGCTCGAATCCCTACCAAAGATCGGTTAGCGACTCACCTAGCGCCAAGATCTCTGCTCGGAGGGCGGTAGTAGCCCCCCTCAACCCGTCATGCTCCACACCTTCTTCCTGAAGTCCCCAGCCTCTCCGCCACGACCATAGCCACGGCCTCTGCCGCCGTGGGGATCGCATCCGCCGCCTATGGCTCCGCCGTCACGCTCCTCGCCCTGAGAGAGAGAAGTGGGGAGATAGGGGGACGCGCAGGGGGCGGGCTTGAGAAAGAGAGAGTAGGAGGGAGGGGGGAGATGAGGGGAATTCAGGTGGGGAAGCATTCAGAGGGAGAGAGGAGAGAGAAAAGGAGAAGATAACTGTAACAACCTGAAGAATAAAGGAGTAGAGTAGTTAGTAGAGAGGAGAGAGAGTAAAGATGGCAACTTTACAAAGTGGAAGAGAAAAGTGTTGGAGTAAAATTCAAAATCTTCATTTTTTTTTTATTATTATTATTTTATTTTATTCTATTTATTTTAATGCGGACGTTACGCCCGCGGCCCGCTTGGTGCGCCCGCTCCGCGCCAGCTCCGCGCACGATCACGCGCTTTGTGCGCACGCGTTCTGTGTAGAATGGTATCAACACTCTAATTACATCAAGATTTATATTGATTAAAGAAGGGGTGGAACTTAAGGGTCATGTGAATGCACATATGACTGGAAAATAATTTCAAAAATAATTTCTTAAATTATTTATTAGTTTTATTCATTTTATTTGATTTTTTTATCATCGGGTATTGAAAGAGTCTCCGTCCGCCCTACCCGGCACGAGAGTGGGCCTGGCCAGACACAGCACGAGTACTGTAGCGTGCCATGCTGGCCCGGCCCAGCCAATTAAATCGGGCTGTGCTGGGCCTTGCTCCCGCGGCCCGATGGCCAGGCACGGCCCGGCACGACATAGGCTTGGGCCGTGCCGGGCCTAGAGGGTACCCAGGCCCGGCCCGGCACGGCACGGCCCGGCCCGTGTGGCCAGGCCCTCCCGATCCGGGCCCAAGCAGGGTCTTGGCCTCTTGGGAGTTGGCCAAGGCCCTGCACCAACTCCCAATGCTTTGGGAGGCACCAACTCCCAATGAGTTGGGTTGTGGCTTGTGGCTTTGGGACTTCCAACAGTCAAAGATTGGGCTGTGGCTTTGGGAGTTGGGCTTGGACTAAAATGTCCTTTCCAACAGTCAAAAATTTGACTGTTGGGAGGGTATTTTGGTCCCAAAAATTTAAAAATTTAAAAATTTAAAATAATTTAAAATTTTAATATTTTTATAAATATATTTTTAATTTTTAATTTTTTTTACTGATATATTAATTAATAAAATAAAAAAGGGCTGGCCCGAAGCCCGGCCCGACCCGGCACGGCCCGTGCAGTCCGGGCCGGAGGGCCGTGCTGGGCCGGGTTCCAAAAACTTTGGCCCGGCACGGCACGGCCCGTGCAGTCCGGGCCGGAGGGCCGTACTGGGCCGGGTTCCAAAAACTTTGGCCCGGCACGGCACGGCCCGATTTTGGGGCCGGGCCGTGCCGTGCTGGCCCGTGGCCCGTTTCAGCCCGAAAAATATGGGAGGGCCCACATTACATCCCTACTCGCACGCTTCCGGATCAATTAAGTATTTATTTGGATTTAGCGATCATCTGTAAGTTTGTTTGATTTTATCATCCTTACCAATTAGTTAGATTTTAATCACAATCAGATTCCTATGCAGTATTTGTTCCAACAATCTAAGGCGTAAATCCCAATTTGATTGTGATTAAAAACTAACGGATGCTTTAAATTGATTTTATATGTTTATAATTTGTTTGTTAACTTGTTTGTATAATTGGCATTCAAATATAAATTTTTTTGTAATTGCATATTATTTAATTTCTTATTTAAATTATATTTTATTTGGTGATTATTTTATCTTTTAAAAAAGGCTTTTACTGTAGCTTCTTTGTTAAAAAATATGCTACAGTATAAAACTCATTGAAAAAAATAATTTTGCTACAGTAAAATAATTTTATTAGTGTGCAATTTTAGAGTTTTGCTACAGTAAATTTTTTGGTTAATATATATATTTGCTACAGTATTTTTTAGGCTGGTTGTACGGATTTAAAAATATTTGATACAGCAAATTTTTTTTATAACCTTTTTTTTAAAAAAGGATTTGTGACTGTACAATATTATTAAAAAAAATATTACAGTTTATATATATACTGTTTTGCCACAGTATTTAATTCTTTAAAAAAAAATTACTGTAGTTTTTCGTAAAAGATTTTACATGTTATGAGAAAAAAAAAAATGCTTTAAGTGGGACTTAACCCGCAGCCAGCTTGGTAAACTATTTAACTTGGCACCTCTTACCTGCAGAATCAAATATTTATGCTTGCTTCATTTCTTAATTCAAAATTTTATAAACTGATTGCAGTATATTGTGATTCTATCATTATTATTTAGTTGAAAGTAATTAGTTAAAATCAAATATGTTTGGTCCATTAACTTGCTATTTAACCAAACTTAATTAAACATTGTTAATGTTTTGATTGTTAAAGTTTGGTGTACCTCAGAAATTGTGGGGGGAGCTCTTTTATCAGTTTGATAAATTTTGATATTATAAATGCTTTCGTAACTTTATTCTAGTGTTCATCTTGGAAACAAATTTTGCAAATTCTAAGATTGGAAGGTAAATTATTTTGAAACATAAATTTATTTGATGGTTATTTTCATGATATTACTGATTTGAGTTTTATCAGGTCTGAACAGAATTTTGCAGATTATTTGACGAACGGCCTGAATAGGACTGAAGTCCTGGAGTCATCGAGGGGGATAGGACTTGCCCATAATGGGCCTTCCTGCAGTGGGAGCCCAACCTTTGTAGTAGGAGATCGCTTAAAGAAGGTTCAATGTGGTAAAAATAAGCTGTCAGGTTGGCCAAGAGCACTTTCTACAGTTTATATAAAGGAGCTTTAGCTCCAATCTCATCCTTATGGTGAGTAGTGCTCTATATAGTGGTTGAGGTTGAGCTGATAGCTCTTAATGGAATCCAAGACAGTAATTTCCGCTAGATGTGACACTACACACATCTCTGGAGGAAACCACCTATATAAGAGTATCCGTATGTGGCCGCGACTATGTGATATGGGCTATCCATAAAAATTCTTATAAAAAATCAAGGTACTGTGTATGGTCATTAATGCACAGACCCGCGACGAAGAATTCTGCTCTGTGTGTGTGATAGTTGAAGTCAGGGTCAAAGAAATGTAGTTCAAGATCTGGTTCACTCCGATTTCTTCTAATGGAAACTGTCTATACTAAGTGAGGCTAAGTCTCTTAAAGACATCTTACCTATTACATAGTATAAATACCCGATGATTTATTAATTTATTAATTTATTTTATATTTAATTTTTATGTCGAGATTTTAAATTTTGTGGGGGATTGTTGGAGTAAAATTCAAAATTCTCATATTTTTTTTATTATTATTATTTTATTTTATTCTATTTATTTCAATGCGGACGTTACGCCCGCGGCCCCCGCTTGGTGCGCCCGGTCCGCGCCAGCTCCGCGCACGATCGCGCGCTTTGTGCGCACGCGTTCTGTGCAGAATGGTATCAAGTATCAACACTCTAATTACATCAATATTTATATTGATTAATGTAGGGGTGGAACTTAAGGGTCATGTGAATGCACATATGACTGGAAAATAATTTCAGAATTAGTTTCTTAAATTATTTAGTATTTTCATTCAGTTCATTCGATCTTTTTATCATCGGGTGTTGAAAGAGTCTCCGTCAACCTCTTCCGCGATCGTGCTTATAGGAGGAGGAGTTCCGGTCGTACTTTGGGCGGTGTTTCCGGTTAATCCCGCACATAAGGACGGGAATACACCTTAGGGCAGTACCTCGCACGCTTCCGGATCAATTAAGTATTTATTTGGATTTAGCGATCATCTGTAAGTTTGTTTGATTTTATCATCATTACCAATTAGTTAGATTCTAATCACAATCAGATTCCTACGTGGTATTTGTTCCAATAATAAGCGGCAGCAGCAGGATGGTGAGGAGCGAGCTCGGCGGAGCGATCCGGCGGGATGGTGCTTCGGCGGAACTCCGGCAGGACGACGGGGATTGGGGCATCATCGAAGCACAGGGAGACGAAGGGATGAGGAAATCCAACAAAGATTTGGGAAAGAGAGAAATACTTGAGCTCCCTGCGGGTCAAAGGGTCAGATTCTTGGAGCAGGCAAAAAATGAGGACCCGATATCCACCGGGCGGAGGATAGTGCGAAGAAGAGCAAACCGAGACCCGCTTATCCGTTTACGAGTGGATCGGGCGGCCCCAAATCCCGGATCGGGAGGAAAAGGTGGACCCAATATCCGCCGGGCGATGGATAGTGCGGAGAAGGGTAATCCACGACCCGCTTACTTGACTACGAGGAGTTTGGACCAAACAAGCCCACCCGAGGCCCACGAGGCATCAGAATTCAACCCGTCAGGCCTCATTCCAGTTTAATTTACTAAGTAGTATAAATACCATATTATCATGTAAAAAGAATATCAATGAATAGAATCAGTATTTTCTTTCTTCCCCAATTCTCTTCTCCTCTACACTCTTTTTCCCCAAACCCTCCTCTATCTCTAATCCCTCAATCTCTATCTCTCTATCTATATCTCTATATTTATCTTTATCTCTTCTTCTCTTACCTCTTCTAGCCTCGGTTGCCTCGAAATCGCGATCGGGAGTCACCATCATCCTCGTTGCCGTTCACGCATTGGCAAGTTCTTGTCATCGGCGGGTTGCGACGAGTCTAGGGCGTTACAATAACATTAGTAAAAAAGAAAAAAAAATCAAAATAAATCCCGAAAAAAGAAAATTGCCTCTAATGGGATTAATACAGAGTAATAGATTCACCGGGGTTGGCTTTTTTTATTTTAGTATTAAAAAAATCTAATTAATACTTGAATCTAGACAAAATTAATACATGGTAGCAAATCGGAAGAGTCCCAACAAGAATTTCTTGAGGAACTCCCAAATGAAGTTTTCTCCCAAAGTCAGTTGTCTCCTACCTTATTGTTAGGGTTCTAGTGAGATTCCAGGACCCTTGATGGTTAATAATAGAACATGTAATTGACAAACCCTAACACATTTGGGTAAAGGCTTGGTGATGGGACGCGAGGTTCAAAGTTCAAAGCCTAAATGCTTTATGTTTTTAGTAAGTTTATTTAAAAATAAAATTTAATTAAATTTAAATATAAATTAAATTTATAATTAAATTTTAAGACATACAATTAAATTTGTCATTTGAATTTAAAATTTAAATTATAATTTATAAATAATATACTACATCTTAGCAAATAGGTAAAGTTGTAGTATTGATTGATGACCGACATCTCTATAGCATGTCTGAGTGATATGAATCTGTTTTGGCACTCGAAAATTAGATTCTGGATGAATCTGGATTCTGGATTGCTGGTAGATTTCTGGATATAGAAATGGATACCCTAAGTTATTGTAGCAGGCCGAAAGTATTGTGGCAGTCCTAACTGGACACTTATTTCCAGGCCTTGTTTTGGGCGCTCGAAGTCACTGTAGCAGTCCGAACTACTTTTGTATCCGTATTTCAGATGCCCTGAAAGTGCATTTAGAAGATTCGGGCACTTGAATTTGAGCCCAAAAGTGAGTTGGTCAGTGATGTGATAGAGGCGGCAAGCAAGTCAGTCAGCTGGAATTTCGGATGCCCAAATTGCGTTTCAAGCACCCGAAAGTGAAGATGTTCAAAATATCCGAAATATCATACCCGATTCGGACCATACTCGAACCCAATAAAAAATAGATAGTATATGATAAAAAAAAAAATTACCTATTAAAATTTCGGGTATGGGTCCGAATATTTTATACACATACCCGATTGGACCTGACCCGAACCTAATTGTTAACTGAGTTTTCAAATCCGGACTTGGACCTGGTGTAATAACTGAAATTTTTAAATCAAGAAAAATTCTAAAATTTGAAATTAAAAATTTGATTAAAAATTGAATTATATATATATATAGAGAGAGAGAGAGAGGGCTAGTCTTCTATACTATATATATAGTACCGGGGCTCCAGTACTATAGTCCCGTTTTCGATCTTCGGGTGTTCAAATTAACGATCCATACTATTAAAATTGATATAGGGTATTTAAAGTTTTTAGAAATAAAATTTTATATTTTTTCAACATAGTTTACTTTAAGATCAAACTATTTCAAAATTATCAATTTTCAATGGCTACTATGGCGAGTTTGGAGTTTAACGGTGTAGAAGAATCTAAATTTCTTCAAATTTTAATAGAAAAAACGTTAAACTATCTAGATTAAGGTTAACATTCTTGATCTTGAATTTAAAAGTCCTATACTCAAATTTTAAAGATTATTCAATTTTCACCGTCTATTTTGTCATAATTTATTTACTAAGTAAACGATGTCGAAAAAAACTAAAATTTTATTTTTAAGAATTTCATATACCTTAGATCATATTTAACGGTGTGGATCGTTAATTTGAACATCCTAAGATCGAAAACAAGACTATAGTACCGGAGCTCCGGTGCTATAGATAGTATAGTAGCCTAATTCTATATATATATATATATATATATATATATATATATATANTATATATATATAATTTTATTTATAAATATATATTTATTTATTATATATAGTATTTTATTTTTATATAGATATATTATTATATAATAATTTATTATATAATTTACTATTTATGTTTATAAAATGTAAAATATATAAATAAATGTTAAATAATTTAGGCTATTGGTATTAGATAAATGTTAATTTTATAATATTTAGCATTCGCATATAAATTGTACATTAAAAATAAAAAAAAGATTGATGCAGCTTAAGTTAATTTTATATTTGACTAAAGTTAATTGCTAAAATCACAAGCAATGATTTCTCTTCTCATTCACTAACTACTAGGAGACAACAATACCTACTAAAAATTATTTCACTAACTAATGGGGGACTACAATGCCTACTAAAATTTTTTGATGTACTTACTGCATCATTTATTATTTCTCAATCCCTTAGACATACTGTCAGGGATGCAAACGGGGCGGATCTGTGGGCGGGAGCCCCGCCCCGCTTCCCACCCCGACTAGCAAAATTCCACCCCGCCTTCCGTCCCGAATCCNTCCCCTCATCTCCCGCTCCCCACTTCCCCACCCCCCAACCCAATGTCCTCTCATTCTCTCTCTTCATCTCACCTACGTCTTCTCTCCGCAGTCCTCCTTCCACCTTCTCTCTCCTCCCTTCCAGATCTCGTGCCGACGCGCGCCCCTGCGACCCCTACAACGTCTACACCAACCCCACCACCGCCATCCTTTGCCCCGACCCCTTCTAGAGCATGTACGCGCAAATGCTCTGCGGCCTCCTCCTCTCCGCCGACGTCCTCCACATCGACGCCATCTTCGCCTTCAGTTCTCCGCGCCCTCCACTTCCTCTGCCTCCACCGGCCCCAAATCTGTCACGGCTTGTCCACCGGAACCCTGAACCCTGCCATTGTCACCGACCCCTCCGTCTGCGAGGCCGTCGGAGAGCTCCTGACCAAGCCAGAGCCCGAACTAGCCCAGCGGATCGCCGCGGAGTGCTCGGGGGACAACTGGGAGGGGATCGTGCGGCGCGTGTAGCCGAACACCAAGCACTTGGACGTGATCATGGGCAATGGCACAGCACAAAATACTCATGCAAGCTATCTTACATTGCTGAGTTATTGCATTCAGGAATGTTACCATAAATAAAAATTTCCTATATTGTTTTCATCAACAACTTGCAAGCTAGTCCAGAGATATCTGAAGAACAATCAAATAGTCGAAAAAGAGCACGCAGATAAGAATGAATCAATTAGAAGTTCACATTGCATTGAAAAATCAATAAGAATAATAACTTATACTGTACTTTGTTTTGTAGTTACATGGAAAGTTTCGAATCAAGTTACGAAAAAAAGTGAAGATTAACACGGCAGGAAATGTTGCAACGATTGTTTTGTTTTGCTATTTCAAGAATATTTGGGAAGTACTAATCACATTTCAATTATCATCTTGACCAAATACTATAGTTAAAGTAGTACTTAGTTGTATTAAATTACTCCACCTTTTGTAGTGAATGAATTTCTGTTTCTATTAACTACTGTTTCTATGAACTCCTGTATTAATTTACTCCACCTTTTGTAGTGAATGAATTCCTGTTTCAGAACTTTTGTTAATATATTGGTATTTCTTCTCTATATTTTCTAATGTTACTAACTAATATATCGGTATATCTTGCATGCATCTTTTTTTTCATTTTTTGCACTCTTTTTTATCTGATTTGCAAACTTATAGTTACAAATATGGTATAATTTCTTATATATTTGTTAGTCATTGCTTAGTTCTTTTTTCATATGAGATTTTTTATAGTTCTCCCATATAGACATATCATTGGTTTTTAGATTTTTTAGATTTGTAAAATATGTAATGATTGCAAATTTCAAATATTTTATTAGTTCTATATTTGAACACTATTATAAATATATTGTTAGTTCTTATCTGATTTTTTTAATTATGTATTTATTATTTTTTTTTCACAGGATCGACCCGCCGCAATGCGCGGGTGACTTAACTGGTATTTATCTATACCCGAACACTAACAACATCACGCATGTTAGCTCAATGAAAGAGTGAGAACTTCTCTTGGGTGATAAGATAATTGAGCATTAGAATTAATACTAAGAAATTAATTAAGATCACGCATGGGATCTATTGAAAGAAGATGTTGGAGAGGTACAGTACGAAATGGGGAGACCTTTGAGGTGTAGGTGGATCATGTCCAACGAAATTTAATTGTAAAGGAAAGCTTGGGGACCATGGGTATGTAGTTATGTACATATAATAACCATTTTGTACTCACGCATGCATGTGTAAGGATGAGAGAAATTAATGGGTGGTGCATTGTTCATGTGAATGACTCTACTGTTCACCAACTATTGAGTTTTTGTGTTGTGGTGATACTCGACACTTCTTAAATTCTACGTACAAATTCGTGAGATGGGGGAGGAGGATGCATCATCCTCTCTGCTTGATTCGGTTGCCTCAAAATAGTTATTATATAGCCCAAACGTACATGAAAAGTATCGCAACATCGCATCGCCGTGTGCTTCATATTGCATAGATAGTGAATTGGATCGTTACATAGAGTATTATAATAATTAATTAATTTGATCGCCGGCTGGTAGAATATTTGGAAGGCATGCCGGAGTACAGAATAGGAGCAATGGACTAGTCGGATTGATCGCATGCTGGAGGAGCATTTGGAAGGCTAGGAACAACAGAATTTTCTGCGACATAGAATGGGATCCAGCAATTAATAGCGGTGCACAGACTCAAACAACTGATCGTCTCTTGGAAAGACATTCGATAGTTTAGTTTTTTTATTTTTTATTTTTAATCTACCCTGAGCCCTAGTTGCCTCTCTTGCAGCCTAATCACTATAAAAAAATTAATTTATAGCGACACTTATTTTAATAACACTTAACATAAGTGTTTATAAAACTATATTTTAGCAGCGATTTTAACTAAATATTATAACAATTCTAAACCATCGGTATATGATAATACAATGATTAAAGAATTTTTATTTTTTTTCTATTTTTTCTATTTTTATTTTAATTTTTTTTAAATTTTCAAGAGAATTGAGAAACTGCAACATATTAATGCTAATGCAGCCTAGTTTATCAGAGGCTATATTAGATTCTGTTCAACATTATTAGTGGATCAAATTGGGCTCAAAAATTATAAAATTTATATATTTGGAATACACACGGGCAGTTTATATTAATTAATGTTTTGAAATGAAAAATTTAAATTTGACGTAATTTGCATAATTTAAAAACTTAATTGTTAAAGAAACAACTTACATGAACCTATAATATATGGATTTTAGTAGTAGAATAAAAAAAAGTTATAGAATAATATTAAAGAATTGATGTTAAAGAGTGAACTTATAAAAATTAGCAATACATAAAATTTTTTATCCCAATTAAAACCCAGCCAAAAAAAAAAATTATTGAGCCCAACTAAAAGTAAACCCAGATCCACCCCAACACCCCCAAAACCGCATCCATCGACATCCCAGTCTGATACACCCGGTGCAAGTAGTGATTAATTGCTCATCCCCCACCTCTGCCCGTGTTTGTCAGTTGTCACTAGCTCTACCTACCACTTCCCACACCCTCCATTTCTAGGGTTTGGCGACGGCGATTTCCCTAAGCAACCATCCGTGGATGAGGTGGAGGAGGAGGAGGAGGACGAGGAGGAGGAGCAATCCCCTAGGTGGGTTTCTCACCGGGTCCTTTGTTTCCTATGATGCTAGGGTTTCCTCCGATCCGGCGTGGAGGAAGGTGAAGATGAAGTCCCCTTCCCACGGCGATCCCCGTCCCACATCTTCAGCAAGCCCTTCGCCATGGGTTCGGTGCGAGAAGAGCAAGGAGGAAGGCCATGTCTTTGCGGGTTGTTGCCGTAGAAAATGCTCGAGTTTCTGCCCACCAGGTGTTTGTCGATATGCCTGTGTGGGCGTTGTGGGCTATGAGAAGCGTTCCTTTTGATCCCGAAGAGGTGGTCTCTTTTGCTCATTGGATTGCATTGGCCCCCCTCGTAGAACAGAGCACAGGGTTCTTAGTTTTCATAAAGAATACGGCGATGACGATTTGTTCAGCCGGAGAAGCATGCACGGCGAGGTATCAATCCGTAAATGACTTTTTTTCTGGAATTTGAGTTAGTTTGTGAGTTTAAAGTAACAAGTCAACTGAAAGTTGTGATATTTACAGAGAATTGTTTATTAGTAAACGAAATGTGATATATTTAGCCACCGGTTGTAGAACGCGATCGATCAACTTTAATGTCTTTGCTAGGAAAATAGAAAAAGTTGCTTTATATTGCAAGAAAACGACATACTTATGAGGCCTGATTAGGTAGCCTTTTACAAATAATAATAGTGTGAAAAAGCAACATTAATAAAAGAATGTATGTGATTAGGTCTCTCATGAGTTTTTTGGACTAATATGCGGGCCGCAATTAAGGCTAGATCAAACTGCTGCAAGAAATGAAACCAAACCATAATCATCATCATCATCATCATTACCATTAATACATTAATCCATTAATTTATTTTGCCACCCGTATGTTTCTATCTATATGCGTTTGCAATTAAATGAGCTCATTTAATCTTTAGTCAACCTCGAGCTCCTTAAAATTAACTTTATAAGAAGAACATTGCCTAGAGAGCTAGCTACATCTAAGATTCTTACTATTGTAACCCTTTATCAAATGAATTTTGCTGAATTTTTTTTTGAGAAAATTGAGAATATATAATTAATCTCACTGTGTGCTTGTATCCAGACTTGAATATGTATGTTCGAAATTGAAAGGCTATTGTGTATTCATACAATTTTTTTTCATCCTTAACAAACATTTTTTCCCTCTCATTTTAGGAATTAAAGATAGAGGCCGCAAGATATTACACAGAGCAAATTGCAGCACAAATTGGATATTTAAAGTAACTGAAAGATTTGAGTAGTAAAAGTAAAATTTTGATCAAAATAGTCTGTAATAAGTATGTATGCCTCTTCTTATTGTGGGCGAAAGTGCTTTTTGTAAGAGCAGAGGTTTGTGAAGCTGAGAAGTTGTAGCTACTTCTGTTTCTTTTGATGGTGCGATGAGTCGAGATGTGCTTTATAATTAGATTTGCGGTGGTGCAGAATTCACTATTGATGAACCATTTTGTTACTATAGAGGCCTGAGGACTACGTCTTTCGAATCTAATGCATTGGTTAGGAGGCCAGTAACTAGGATCATCTCTTTCCGATCAGCAATGCTGCATCTTGTTTGCTTTCTGGTTCTTAGAGGGTTTTGTCATAGTTGGGTTCTTGTGCTGTAATCCTCTCTTACTAGCAAACAATGTGAAGATTGTTCTCTATTCCGACTTGGAGGAATATATGGGATCCTTAACTTTTAATTCTTATGTCGGTGCCATGTTTTCATTTATCATTGCCTCCTAAGAATGTGTGTTGTTAGTTACGAGGAGTAGATGTTGGAGTTGTTTTACTTAGAAGAAGGCTGACAATTCTGGCTTTCTTGGAGTTAACTTCTTAAACAAAGAATAATGACGTTAACAGAATGCAATAAGAAAACGTAATAATATTGAAGTTGGTTGGTGGTTTTATCCCTTTCAACCAACTCGAGATTTTGAGATTATGCTAAGTTGCTGACTGATAGGGACTGTTTACTCAACTTTTAATGAGTTTATATTAGCGGATGGTAAGGTTTTCTAATTAGAATTCTGTTTCTTTATTCTGATTTTTCCTTGACTTCAACTAAAACATAGAAATAGATGGTTTATAAGCGGCGAAGATTGTTTTGAATCAATCAGAGTTTCAGTTGGAATCATAATTAGTTAATTCGCGAATTATTCGTGAATTTTTGAAATGCCGAATAAAACAGCCGTTTTCGTATTTTTTCCAAAAATTCGGAAAAATTCACCTTTTTTTGGGTAAAAATAATTATTCGCGAATTAAACGCAATTCGCGAATAATTCGCCCCAAAAAAACGGCCCGGTTGCTGATGCGGACTCGTGGGCCTCATGGGTGGCCCAAAACAGGAAAAAAAACTTTCAGAGAACCTCGCCTCGCCCTGTCGCATAAAAAAAAAAAAAAGAATCGGCCCCCTCCCACAAGTCCCACCCCCAACCCTCCCAAAAAAAGGGTTTGCCCTAACTTCTCACAATCTCACCCCTGCGGCTGCGGCGGTGCGGCCCTGCCACCGACCCCTGCGGCGGTCCCCCTCTTCCCTTCCGGCTGCTCGCCGAACGCCATCGGAAGCCCTCCTCTTCAGAAATCGAAGATCGAAGATCGGGTTCTTCACTCTTCAGAAATCGAAACCCTCCTCGTCGCCTCTTCCTCTTCCGCTTCCGCTATCCAACGATAGATCAGTAATCGGGTGGTTCTTTACAAACCAGGTACCATTTGAGTTTTCATTCTTCAAAGCAAAAATTGGAAGCTTTTAGTCCTAATGGATACTTTTTTATACACAAATGGCTCGTGTGCTTATTGCTTAATTGAATGTGTCCATTCTCTGTTATGCACAAAGAAGACCCAAACATAGAGCTAAATAATCTTAATTAACTTAGGGACTAGGAAGTTCAGAACCTCCAATATATTTTGATGGAGCCTTGTGGTGCTCTTTCTAGCTAACCAGGCAACTTATTTTAATCCGATCCCTGCACACAAATCTCAAATTCTCAAGGCAACTTATGTATGCTTATATGTGGAATTGTGTGCTTGTATGCTCTATGTTTATTCAAGCTTTTATGTATGCTTATATGTGGAATAGTAAACTTTATGTATCTTTTATTTGTTTACTGTTTAGTCTTTAGCATTTAGATATGGTAGTATGCAGTTATGCACTATGCAAAGTGCCAATTTCATCTTGTATTTAGTTTTTAATTATGCTGGTAGCCTGGTATGTGAACCTTTATATTTTACATTTAAATATGGACTATCTTGATCTCTTATTTGCTTAATTATTTCTTTATTTTGAGGCATAATATAGTTTACTAATTTTTTTTTTTTACTTAATTAGTTTAATTTTGTAGCTCTTTATTCTTATATTCTTAAAAAATATGAGTGTTTATGCTAATAGCATAAATCTTGAGAGGAAAAAAACTTAATTTAATAGCCAAATTTTTGATCCCGAATTTTTAATTGGTGAACGTATAATATCCGTATAAATCATTTATCCGAATAATTGGCGAATCCGTTTTTTAGCCCATTTTTTCAATGAATTTAAAATTAGAAGACGAATTTTATCCGAATTATACCCGTACCGAACTTTTGCCGAATCCGAATTAACTAACTATGGTTGGAATTTGTAGAGCTTAAGCAACATGTGCATTACCTACAATCTTACAAGTAAATGTCGGCACTTCTTCTTGATCTCTGTACAAAGACTAGATAGACATTAGACAACTTGTGATAAGCAAATTTAGTCCTATCTGATCAGGATGAGTTTTCTGGTTTTCTATTAGTTGTTTCAAAATGGTTGAAACATGATATGTTTAGATAGAGCATTTAATTGAACTACACTGGAAGGACCCTACCATTTGACTTGGTTCTGGTGAAAATAGCCTGTTCGATTAGCTTTAGGGAATTTGATGATATTAAAAAACTTTCCAAGACACAAAAGTCCATAGAGTTGAACATCGTAACAACCTGGGTAAATAAACCGAGTTAAACTACACAAGCGACAAAAGAAATAAGTCACATCCAAGCAAACAAAAGGAAAGCTAGAGACGGAATGTTAACCTTGTTGACATCCAGTATTTCGTGGGAACTTTTAGCCAAGAGCTGGTTAAGAATTTTCTCAGTTTGCTGCTTCTCTTGAGCACCCATCCTTTTTCCTTCAACAACAGGGAGAAACTGCACACGAGGTAAAAAAATAATAAGGGGCAAAATTCGTGTCAAAATGGAAAAGAATGGCTCAGTAGGAAAAGAAAAAATAGTTCTTATCAAGGTTTAAAGTGTCGTGGCAGGGAGGCATGCCGTTATCTGCCTGGCACGGTACGGCACCGGCACGCTTCCGTGCCGACACATGATACGCTTGCGTGCCGATGGATACGCACGACCTCCTACTGGCACGCTTTGGCACGGACTTATTTCAATTCTTTTGGTTCCAATAAGCTCTTATAATGTTATTTTAGAAAATTTAATCAAATAATTATGAATATTTGCTATAATACTCATCAATTAACATATTTGTAAACTTTTCTGTATGTAAAGTACAACCATATCTGATGTAGAAGAAAAAATTGTGAAAAGAAAATAGATGTTTGTGGTGGATTGAATATATCAATAAAAATTAACTCCTATATTTATAAATAAAACAATTAAATTATAATTTATTTGACTTACCTAATACGCAAATCTACAATATGCAACGTCTTTGCTTCCTTTTAATAAATTTTAGGAAGATATATTAGCACTGAGAAGAAAAAAAAGACAGAAAGTGAAGGAGAGAATAGCCGAGAAAGGGAGAGAGAAGTTGCCTGAGAAAGTGATTGGGAAGTTGCTTGAGAAAGAGATAGGGTCGTTGCCTTAAGTAGACGAGGGGGGAGAGGGAACATGACAAAAAAAGAAAAAAGAAAAAAAAAAGCATTGACAGTCAAAAGAACCAATCAAATGCAAAAAGGCCAAAAAAAAAAAAAAAGAAAGGAAAAAGTATCAGAGGGGAACATGACCACAGGGGGAAGGGGGAATATNAGAAAAATAGATATCTATGATAGAAGCAAAAAAGTTCGGACAAATTTTTTGTCCGTATATTGATAAAAAAAAATTAAATTATAATTTTTTTGACTTACCTCATAAGTAAATTTTCGATTTGTAATGTCTTTGGGGAGAGGCGTGGGGTATCTAGAATGCTTTGGATACCCCAAAGAACAAAACAAAAGGAAAAAAAAAACAAAAAGCAAGAAAAAAAAAATAGCATAATGCCGGCACGGCACTGTGCCGTGGCACGCTGCGCCGTGCCGCTCTGTCTCGTGCGGCACGGCGTTGTGTGCCGCGGCACGGAGGGGGGTCCGAGCCTCCCCCCACACGCGTACCGTGCCACCTTCTTGGTGGCACGGCACGGGGCGGCACTTTAAACCTTGGTTCTTGTGGCAGAATTGGAATTGCTGAAGCTTTTGCAGATGTTCCATTTGACTAGAATGAATCAAAAAAGCACTAATATACAGACACAGAATATTTTGATTTAGCCATATAGGTACTCGAAAACCTTTGGAAGTCCTATTTAACTACCTAGTATTACAATATGCTTGATGTAACTACCTCTCTGCCAGGACTTATAAATGTCTTGGATAAATAATTCTATAAACTAAAAGAATACCATGTTAATTGACAATATTCTATAACTCTTTGAATGATTAACAGAACTTTCTAAAATCAAAACTAATAAAAGGCGAGACAATGAAATTGAAATTTCAAAGTTCTAACTATCCAATTCAAAGTGAGAGCATAATTCCTAGTGAGGTTCCTAAATTGTTAACAAATATAAAGACTACCCTAACAGCTTCCTACTGTACCGGTAGCAGAGTGGAAGCTTTAAATTGAAGCTTCTCTGCTTTTAGGGGCCTGACACTCATCTTAGCTTCTTGACACAGCAAAAAGTCCAGACTGTTAATTTGCCAATTGTCTAACTCGTCGAGTAGAGAACCTTTTCTAAAAAGCAAGCCAAAGTAGGACTTCATTTGAGCAACAAACCTTTCTATACTTCCCAGTGTGCTTTGGCGGCTTCTCTCCTGGCAACTTTTTATCAAATTTCCCACCACTTGCTGTTGCAGTTGCAGCAAACCCGGCCACATTCTCAAGATCCTCTTTGCTTGCTTTTTAAGGTGCTTCTTTGTTGACCTGTACTTTGGTCAATGTCTAGGTTTTTTTGGTGCTGTTTTTCTTCATGATTTGCTATTTTCTTTTTGATTTGATTATTTGTTGATGTAGGGTTTATGATTTTTAGACAAGAACTTTTGCTAGTTGTTACATATCTGACCTTCGTTTTTTTCCTTCTTAATTTCTGCAGTGTGTCGCATCACATCCGGATACTATGATCCATTTCTTAAATGGTAATTGAGATATTCTATGCTTAGTGAGCTTGCTTAGTTGATGCTCCTATCGTATGGTAATTTAAACTCTTTTTTTATGGTAATTTAAACTCTTTTTTTTTCTTATTTTCTATGGAAAAAGAGAGAGAGAGAGATGAGAACGTGATATTCTTATTCATTCCTCGCATTGTATGGTCCATTTAATTTATGAATTCCTAAACTGTTCAGAGTATAGCATAACTCAGATTAGATGTTTAGGCATTGAGACTAACTGGGCTGAGCCCGGGCCATCAAGGCCCATTTTGGCCCAGGTATATTTTTTATCTGGGTTTATAACTGAAGTTCAATTATCATGTCATAAGATCTCTTTTAGATCCTGCCTTCTTCTCATTAATACTTCTACAAGAAAATATTTTTGTGTGTGATATCCTTAAATAAAAAGTCAAGAATTTCACAAACAAGTCCAGAAGCAAATATGGCAATCTAGTTTCGTTTTCTCCTTGTTCCTGCTTGTTAATCACTGATCTAACCAATATGAAAGAGTTCATATTAACTGTATATGGAGGAGAAAAGGATTGTTCATATTAACTGTATTTCAAAACATTGTGTAATTGGTTTCCTTTTGCTTAAGCATATGTTCTGAAGAATGTCTAGATGTCTACATTTTATCTTTTCATCTCCTTTTTCCTGAGCTATTATGGTAACTTGTTTCAAAAAATCATTCTGATGCCTATAATTGATATGACCAATTATATGTTTTCTTCTTCTAAGTCTCTCCTTATCTTTCTGTTAATTTGTAATAAGGGAAACTTCACGAGTTGGATGTATATTTTAGGCCAATGATTATTACTTTGAAAATAGGTAAATTGCAAGTTGATCAACCTAGATTACAAGCCATTCTGAAAACTAGTTGGAAACTAGTTGAAAATTGGTAAATTTTCTATGAATTCTGTGGTTAAGGCTTGCAGCTTTGGTTTTCTGTGAGTTCTGTGGTTTTCTAGAGCATTTTTCTAGTAAAAGCTAGAGATTTTTTTTGCTTCATCTTTTGGCTAATTGCATAAGACACTTTAGACTGTTGTTTTGCATGGAGTTTTTCCTTTTATACATAATTATGCATTTAACTTTTGCTTGGACCTTTTAGTTTGCTAGAACTGAAAGCTATCAAAGAGATTTTCAAAATTGCTATAAAAAATAGTGGTTTTAATGGAAATCATGGTATTTGTAGGGACTTCCCTGTATTTTAGCCTTATGAAGTTATGATAATATCCTGGTGGTTTTAGGTTTCATCTTTCTACCTGGACATTAACAGTTGATTATTGGAGTTGTATTTTTTGTATAACTTTATATAGTCTGTGTTTTCAAATTAGGCTTTAAATTTTACTTTAATTGTTGCTTCACTTGGCCTTCTGTTGACTCCAAAATATTACTTTTACCGTAATGTAGCTTGTAGAAGTCAATAGAGTCAAAGGTCTAGGTAGTTAATTTTCATTTGTTAGAATTTGTTGGTGTTTGTAATGTTGGAAAATGCCCTTGGAAGCTGGACTTCTAGGTAGTTAAGTAATCATATTTATATACTTTTTAAGTAGTTTAACATGCTTTAATCCAAAAACAAAGGTCCTATTCAAACAAATAAATAAACCAAACTGAACTCATGGAATTATTTCGATTCAATTCGCTTGGCTTTTGTTTCTAATTTGACTCAGTTTAGTTTTGTAAAAAGGAAAACCTAAAAATTGAACCAAACTGACAGATACTCAAACTACTAAAAAAGTACTTTCTCGCACAATACTATACCCTAATGTTAAGCCTACAGCAAGAAAGGTCTATTCAAATCGAATAAACCAAACTAAACTAGCAGTAGTGGAGGTGAGCTCTTTTCCTATGATCCGGGGTGATTGGGTTTGTCTCTGTGCTATTTAGTTTTTTGATTTGTCTATGTTTTTGACTGGGTCACCATTACGTTTATGAATTATTTGTTTGATCTATATTATCTTTTATTACTATGAGCTTTCTTTATTTTATAGGTTGATTTTACAACTTGATTAGTACTGCAATGGGTAAAAGTTGGATAAAAAAGAGTATATGGACATTTGAATATAGGCGAGTCTCTTATGCATTGCATTTAATTATCATTTTCTGATGTGGGTATTTTGATTTCTTTTTTTTTTCTCAAATTTTTGGGATCAATTTTGCGATGAGATGAATTAATTTGAATTGTGTTCTAGTTGGTTTGTAAACTGTAGTGAAAATTGTTTATTCTGGTGATTTTGCAGCGCTTCTCGAGCACTGTGGAAGAGAAAACTAAATGGATCTTCGAGAAATTGAGAGGTTCGAATCTCTTTTCAGGATTCATCTTGGTTGCCAATGGATTTAGTAGTATGTAGGGGATGAAAGAATTTAGAGCTTACCCTTGTTTCTTTTGTTTTCTTTGTTACTCACAAATTCTATTATTGGATATGCTTATTATTATTAGTAGTATTATTATTGTTGTTGTTGTTTAGCTTGCAATGCACCCCTGCGCGTAAATGGAATAACATCTTCTTTGAAAAAAAATAAAATAAAAAAACGAAGAACTAAATTATGTTAGTGCCAAACATTCGTTTTCACTGTAGATGTATAGACTGTAAGCAATGCATCATTTGCACAAACCAAGGTTGTAAATAGTATATATATATATATATATATATATATATATATATATATATATAAGCTCGAAAAGCTCGAAAAGCTCGTATTAAGCTTGCTCGGCTCATTATGAGTTCGAGCCAAACTTTACTTAAAGCTCGGAAAAAAAAAACAAGTTCGAGCGAGTAAATTAAAGCTCAGCTCGAGCTCGCTCGGTTTATAGCTCAGCTTGCGCTCAGCTTGCGCTCGGCCGAGCGAGTAAACGGTCGGGATCAATGTCGATGCGAAGCATATTTCCCTTTTAAGAAACATATGCCGCCTAAACAGCCGCACGGGCCCCTTGCACATTAGACCCGCACTGTTACTCTGAGAGGTTTGCGATACATGGGCGATAGGC
>NW_017890857.1:0-2010 GCF_001540865.1 Ananas comosus | reverse complement strand
ATATATTTTAATTATATATAGGCTGAGTGAATAATCTGAGTTTAGTTAAAATTGGGCCAATGTTGTTGGCCTATAAAAACAAACCCAATAGACAAATAAAAGAGCAAAACTTTACTAAATTTATATATTTTTCCTTTCTTTCTTTCTTTCTTTCACAGAGTTCTAAATTTTCAATATGTTTTTCTCTTTCTCTTTTTCTGTCTCTTACCCTAAGTGGCCAAGCCGGAAGCCCTCTAAGTTACCAAGTAACATCATATGCCCGCCGTTGCCTACCTTGCTATTAATTGTATGCTTGAGAAAATATACAGAATATTTTTAAAGTAAAAAATTATTATTCATATAAAATTTTAATTTTAGTTATATATGATTGGATAGTTTAATCCAATATTTATCTATATAATTTATTTATTTTTGACTGCATAAATGAAAATGAATAATGTAGAGATTGAAGGCGGAAGAAAAGACATGTGAGGCTGAAAAAAATTAGATATTCAACTCATAAATTTTTTTTTTTTCATATTATAATACTATATTTCATATAATTATTTTGTACTTTGAACTATTAGACATTTTTATATCAAATTATAGATAATGTTCTATACAAATTAAACTATTGATCGTATAATGTTGAGAATTTCAAGCGGCTCGTTTAGGGCTCGAGCTCGCTCGACTTGAAATTAGGCTCGCTCAAGCTCGGTTCGAATTAATTTCAATCCAAGCTTGAGTTTAAATTTAGGCTCGAAATTAATTTCAAGCCGAATTTGAGCCAAGGTAAGCTCGCTTGAGCTCGGCTCGTTTCCACCCCTAGGCTGTAACTGTAAAACATACAATACTACAACCAGTAGTATAGAGCTGCTATGAAACTAAACAGGTAGAACAAAAAGCAAGTTCCATATACATACATAGTATTAAGGTACAAAAGTACTCGCTTCAGCGAGTTAAAACATCTGTATGTACATGAATTCAAAATAATAAAAGTACCATTACCTGCAGCAAGGGATTCTCTATCTCGGCAACTCGTCGAGTAGGGCTCTAGCTCGCAACGCCCTTGCCGCGATCAGCCTCAGCAGATGCAGCAGCCGGAATCGATGGCTCTGCAAAAGAAGAGTAATAACTGGGCGTGAGAACTACTGTAAAAACAAGTAGCCCTCAGTGGGTGCTGCCCTCAACACCGTCGGTCCACCCACTAAGTCTACAGGAGGAAGTAAAGATAGTAGGAAAAGCTGAAAAGAAGCCACAGTTAAAGGCCACTATACTATCATGCTCTACTCTAACCAACTGTAGTAGATGTCAATCCTGACCCAATCTCACTGGGGATTGTAAGCATACCCGTCCCTGGAACTGTGAACACACCCGTCCCGCTTGTCTAAGCCAACGCTACCTCCACGACTAAGCAGTCCATGGATAGCAACTAATCAGTGACATCAACGCAAAAGCACTAAGCCTGACTCCGGAGTGGCACTCGTGGGCGCGACCCAACCGAGTATGCAACCGTGTCTCTGTCGAGCTCAATCAGGTCTCACAGGCTAAAGTCAAGTAACAGGGTCCAACTGGTCTAACAACCATAGTTAGTTAATTCGGATTCGGCAAAAATTCGGTACGGATATAATACGTATAAAATTCGTTTTCTAATTTTTAAATTCGTTGAAAAATTCGGCTTAAAAAACGGATTCGGTATAAAATATAAAATATAAGATATAAAATATAAAATAATTTATATTTAAAAATAAAATTATAAGTTTTTTATTCATATTTTCAATAATTCGGTAATAATTCGTGAATTATTCGCGTTCGCGAATAATTCGGCTGGCCCAAAAATTCGCGAATAATTTCCTTTCTTTCGGAAAAATTCGTAAACGGACCGTTTAATTCGGATTTTCAATAATTCACGAATAATTCGCGAATAATTCGCGAATTTATTAACTAGGCTAACAACCAACAAGTCACGTCCCCTCGGCACAATCTGACGCCAAAACGGCGATCCGGGTCCACCGTCAACCCTGACGGTAC
>NW_017890856.1:0-32111 GCF_001540865.1 Ananas comosus | reverse complement strand
GAAATGAACGCCGTAAAACTTTTTCGAGTTCTCAAACTATAAAATTGCATTATCGCAGGATCGTTCGCTCACGGATTCACGTACTCCGGTCATCCTGCGCCTTGTGCTGTTGCTTTGGAGACTCTTAAGATTTATAAGTAAATCCTTTTACTCTTTCGGTAACAAATTATTTCGAAAAAAAGAGTATTAGTTTTGTGCACTACGAACTTGAAATAAGCATGATTCCCTCCATATTTTTATGAGTTTCTCATTTTGGTCCCGTAACCAATCCTCTGTTGTACTCGCAACATGCGTAGTCCACAAAGCAGCATACGTTGTTGTGAACTGCGGCCAATTTGGGCGTAGTTCCAACTGCGGCAGTTGAGTCTTCTTATGCAGTTCCTACTACAACAGTTGAATTCAAATGCATCAAACCGAGCAGCGAATTTAGATCTGCACGCAATTGCAACTACAGCGCAGTTGCAACTGCGCGCAACCAAACCTCTACTATTTGATGAATCTTAACAGAAATTAAACATGATTTTTAGGGAGAGAAATATCCTTGAACATGTAAATGCTATTGCGCCGAAATTCCAAGAGGGCATTAGACAATTCTCATCAAGTCCCATAATTGGAGAGGTAATTTTCAAATTTTTTTTCTTTTCGCTTATCAACTATAATAATTATTATTTTTTCTAAATTATATAAATAATGGTTATTTTTCACGCAGATACGCGGGGAAGGGTTGGTTCTCGGGACCGAGTTTACCGACAACAAGTCTCCGAATGATACATTTCCTCCGGAATGGGGTTATTACTCCAATTTTCGTTTTGTTTTTTTTTAAAGAAACTTAGAGAAAATAATTATAAATATCTAATAATCAAGCTTTATATTGAAATAATTGTGCAAATGACTAAAAATTGTTTTAGGGGTCGGTTCAATTTTTGGGTCGGAGTGCGAGAAGCACGGGTTATTGATTCGGGTCGCAGGCGATAGCATAATGATGTCTCCACCACTTATAATTTCTCCAAACGAAGTAGACGAGGTATTATGATTTATGATGTAGAGTTCAACGTGCTTGTGATTTTTCAGCTGTCAGAATGCCTCAAGATCCGTGCAGCACTCATAAAGGATGCACGGATCTTGAGGCAGTCCGACGGCTTAAAAGTCACAAGCACAAATGCTCCTGTGCTTATGATGTATATAATTTGTGTCAAATTCTTATTACTATTATTATTATTTTTCGTTTGAAAACATTTCGTATCGCCGCTCGAAAGTTTGAAATATTATGATATGCCCCTGTAAAAATATAAGTAATTTTCGAAATTCTCTTTTCGGAGGATGCTTTTGAGTACCACAAACACATTATAAGGGGATTTTTTTTGTTTTTTGAGAATTTTTGTTACAAAGAAATTGTTGTTTGAACATTCAAATTTAAATTTTTTTAAATTTTGAAACTTTTCTTTTTGATGTTTCAGTTGATAAGCAAATACGGAGAAGCCCTGAAGAGCACAGAGGAAAGAGTTGCTCAGCTGAAATCTCAGGAGAAAATTTGAAGCAAAAAAATTAAACTTCTCTTTCGAGTTGTCGAATTCGCGAATGTATGTACACAAATAATTTGACTTGTTTTAGTTGCTAATAAATGGATTAGCCAAAAATTGTTCTTGGGCTTGAGAAAAAGATCATTGTTATGAATTTATCTATCTTAAAAATCCCTTTTTTATTCTCTCAATTTGGGTTCATTATCTCTAGTGTTTAAGCTAATCAATTTATTTTGGAATGATTTTTTTCTTTTTTTTTCACTCTTCTTTTGCGATCGATAATTTATTTTATTTATGAAAATAACTTGGAGGTCAAATATGATTAATATTGACGTATAAATATTGAATATGATCTTAATTTTTTTATGCGCTATCTTTTCTGGTTAGTTATTATTGAAAAACTATGTGCATTGAATTTGGTCAGAGGTGTTGATATAGTAAACGTGGACCAGATACTAAACCGACAAACAGGCCGTTGGACGATCCGTGGATGCGTCATCAGTTCCGNAAAAAAAAAAAAAACTCTATTGGTCTAGATTTTTTTCTTTTCTTTCCTTTTGTTAAATCAAATTTCTACATATTTTCTCATTATGAAAAAAAAAAAATTCTCGTAGTATAAGGTTATCACTCGATTAAGTTGTTTTGACATTCAACCATGGTTTGTTTGCTATTGATGTATTGGTACTCAATAGGTTTCATTTAGTTTGGGTATAATCAAGAATTGCTTATTTTAGGGATAGGTATAAGTTTAGGTATAAGTAAGAATTAGATTAATTTTACGCTTGGATGAAAATTGGATTGTTCTCGAGAATAAGAAAAACAACATTTGGATAGATAAAAATATAATTAAAAAAATAGCATATAGTTATAAATAGAAATCACTCCTATTATATTTCAATTTGATTTTCTAAATTTTATATTCAACTTTTTTAAATTTAAAAATTTTAACTTTAAAATTTTAAAATTTAAATATAAGATCGAATTTAAATTTGAAAATTTTAAAATTATAAGTTTTAATATTGAAATTACAAATTATAATTTTTAAAAATTTAAAATTTTAATTTTTAACTTGAAATATTTAATATTCAAAAATTTAAATTTAAATTTAAATTTAAATTTTAAGTTTTATGAAGTGGGGTGCAAGAGGAACAGCGTTGGGACAACGTTGTTCCAGGATGGGATAGGAACTGTTGTTCCCATCCTTAACTCGGTCTTAATCATTTTTTATTTGGGTATAAAACGTGGAATAACCTCTTATCCCACTCTTTATGTCCCAACCAAACAGAGGCATAACCAAACAGAGGCATAAAGTGGAGGGCTATAATTTTTTGATCCTATGCCTATATCAAATTTTTCACCAAGGTAGGGGATCAGAAATTATAATAAGAAGATACATGGAAAGGATTATATTTATATAACGTAAAAATATAAAGATTGGAAAAGTAAAATGTCAGGTTTCTGAGGAAATATGATTTTGAGGTGGTCACTTTGAGCAGTTTGTCTTGCGGAATCATCAAATATCGATCTCCCTGTCTGAAATTTGTCCTCATGAAGTTGTACATATAATTTACGACTATTTTCTTGAGGATAGAAGAGTCTTGTTTCGCCCTCACGTTGGCTTCTCCGACAAGGTATACAACTCCTTTCTCGAGCTCCTTCTCGATGATTTGTTTCTCTTCTTCAATTTCTCGGCTTTTCTCAATAGAAATTCGCTCGGAAGAGTGTGTTTCGTTCGACGAAATATTTTGTTCTAATGTCTCCTCTATGTGTATAATCGAAGATCCTGATCGTAGCTTTGTATCATTAAGCTCCTCACGCTGAACTTCACTTTGCCTAGGCGCCTCACTTTTCCATAAGGTACTCTCTTCATCGATATACTTTTTCAACTGTTGAATGAGTGACTCTTTGAATACCTTCGGCTCTTCTAGGGCATCAATGTAACCGTATCGCACCACGCAGCGGTACAATCTGAAATCCCTCGGTTCAACTTGTCTGAAAAGATATCGTTCTGCTATCTCAACACGAGGGATTGGTACCTGTTTTATCGAGACAAGAACGACGACCGAATGAATGGACGGTATCTTTTCTATGAAGTGTGAGAATATTGGTGGGACACCTTGCACGAGTTTGGAGTACAAGAGCCCGATACCGGGTATTCTTTGTAGGGTTTGTTTCCGAGCCAATTCTCTCATATAGCCTCTTGAAACTATATTGCAAAGTTCGAACCTGTACTTCTTCACATGTACATAATGCCATATGCCCATCATCATCATCAGAATAAATGCGAAGGCTAGCGGTAAGTATCCGCCTTGCGCGAACTTGTACAGAACCGAAGATAGATACACTAACTCCACTCCGCGGAATGCTATCACAAATAGTGTGATCCACCAGATGCTTGTTTTCCATATGAGAAGCATTATGAGTGCCACCATGAATGTTGTGATCAGCATCACAAAAACAACCGCGATTCCTGCAAGATTCGAATGCAAAGCTTCTGTACATAGAAATCATTGGACACCAATTTGATATAGTTTATTTTTGAATGACTATACCCTTAAATTTGTTTATGTCGTAACAGAGTTTTTCATTACAATGACAAAAAGAATTAATAATCCCCTCCTTATAAATTTGGATTATGCAAGTATTAGGTGAGCATATTATAAATGTACAAAGAGTGTCCAACTGTAGCACATTTCAAAAAATAGTGTTGACTTGGAAATATTTGATTTCAATACCTAGCCTTCCATTTATTTCTTCGCAGTATCTTCGTATGTATTTTGTCAAAACTTAGATACTATTAGAAATGTAGTTCAGTCAGAGGCGCATGTAGTTGTAGATACAGCAAGTACGACTATGCATGTATTGTAGTCGAGAAATGCATATCAAATTTGAATTTACATGCAGTTATAACTGTAGTGTAGTTACAGGCTTACAACTATACGCGACCAAACAGTAATTAAGAATCTAGTTGATGAGAATGCAGAAATTTAACTCTCACCGCACGCATTGCTGATCTTTTCCGTCGATCGAAAGACCACCGTTACGATGACACAAGCAACTGCGAGCACAAAGTTGATTTCTGGAATGTACACCTGCCCTTAATACTTTGCAGAAGTGTGCATTACTTTGACCCTCGGAAAGCAGCCCAAAGTCTGCGACTGCGATATTATCGCAAATGTGCCGGATATCAGAGCTTGGCTGGCAATAATGGATGCAGCAACAGCAACTATAAATGTTGGCCAGTACAGTGCTCCTGATCATAGAACATATATATAGAACTAGGCTACTATGCTATTAATAGCACTAAGTCACTAGTGCTACCAAGTTTTTGGCCATTGGATTAAGAGATGTGTGGTTAGGATGATGTGGGCCCCCTTGGGTTGAGTGGATGGTTGGTTGAATAGTATGATCTAACGGGTGAAAATAATCAAAGGGGTAGATCTAACGGTAGAAAACTTGGTAGCATCAAGTGCTTTGTGCTATATATATATATATATATATATATATATATACAGGAGTCCGACTGCTATGCTATCGATAGCATCAAGCACTTTGAGCTATCAAGTTTTCTGCCGTTAGATTAACCTCTTTGATTATTTTTACCCGTTATATTATACTATTCAACCAACCACCCACTCAACTTTAGGGGGTCCATATCATCCTAACCGCACATTTCTCAATCCAAGGGTTAAAAAACTAATAACACAAATAACTTTGTGCTATTAATAGTATTCCAGCATAATTCTTTTTATAGATACCTACAAGTCACCCCAAAATACCTTAATTTAACGGGTACTCGCCCGTTTTAACCGTAATATTTTGGGTAAAAACATTAGTGCCGATACCAGCAAATTTGTGGATAACCCGCGGGCATGAGTAGTATTAGTAACCCTTCCAATGCAAGTGGTGGCATATATTATATAATTTAATTTGAGAATTTAAAATAGTGACAAAAATTATTTGTCATGCCGTCTTAGCTCAGCCGGTAGAGCGCATGGCTTTTAACCATGTGGTCGTGGGTTCGATTCCCACAGACGGCGTTTTTGTCAATATCTTTCATGTTTTTTTTTTTAAAAAAAAATATTAGATAAAAAGCGATCTTCTGTTCCATCGTTACTATCAAAATTGATAGTTTATTGAACAATTTTATTTAATTTATATGTAACGTCATTTACAAATTTACTTTTATAAGGTTTCACTGTTAAATTCGCTGGTCATTTTAGAATTTTGAATTTATTATTGTTCATATTTTTTTAGAAATCAACTTAGCTGTAAACAGAAAGCAATTCGATTTGAACTTAAGATTTTTTGTTATTTCCGCTAAACGGTCAGTAACTGATGCAATTCTTAATAAAGAGAATAATTGAGACGAGAACGCTAAAGTAATTGACGCAATTCTTTTTCTCTGAGAAAAAAACAGTACGTTATCTGCTTCGATTTTTTTTTTTTTTATAAGAAATAAACTTAGTTAGAAATATAAAGCAACTACGCTACGAACTTAAGACGTTGACTATCAACTATCAAGTTCTTTGTTGCTTGCGCTAGGAATGATCAGTAATTGACGCAATTCTTAATGCAGGTAATAATTGAGAAGAGAACTGGAGTGTAATATCGTGTGATGTAATGTAAAATAATTTAAATTAGGATTAATTTCATACAGGTCCTTGCTACAAAATTCAACTTTTATATATTATTCTTACAAAAGTCATAATATTTTCAAATATGTCAATCTGGTTTGTTACTGTTAAAACACTGTTTGCTTTATAAACGAAATAACTTTTTTATCATCACAAATATGTTTTTCCAAAAGTCCCAACTATTAATTAAAGAGGAATAAAAATGTCAATTTATCTCATTAACTAACTAGAGTTAAGTATTTCACGTATGGTTAATTAATCTTTTTTAATGGATCCTAACGGCAGTAACATATTTGAAAACATTAGGAATTTTGTAGGAACAACATATGAAAGTTGAACTTTGTAGAAATATATTTGTAATTTACTATGTTTGTAGGGACCTATTCGAGATTAACCCTTAAAATTACTATTTTTTTATCCAAGCTGTAGTGGTGGCCCAGGTTCAGCAAATATTCTCTCTCTATGTTATGTACTTATGTCATATGTAGAGAGAGAGAGAGAGATATTTGTTTATGCATTTCTCTCTCTCTCTCTCTCTCTCTCTCTCTCTCTCTCTAAACTCTTATTTCTCCTTATCTCTCCTCCACCATAAAAACCACATCCAATTTCTTCAAATGCCCATGTAATTAATGGCCTTTAATTCCTTTTATTTGTCATTGTTGCAAATTAATTCAATCTTAGTTGATAAATTTGCTCAATTTTTTTTTTTTGGGTTACTTTTCTTGGTTTTCCTGCTAAATTATAAATTAATTATTCCATGCAATTTAGATGTTGGTGTTCTTTTTAATCAATTGGGTTCATTTTGTTTGGTTGAGTAGTTGGGTTTTTTTAAATTAAATCAAACAAATGTTCTTATATGATCTTTTTTTCATTAAAAAAAGTTACAAAATTGTGCATCCTAAATCCCTCCTATGCTCTATTTTGTTTCAGTTTATAAATTATTCAATGCAATTCAGATTTGGTATTCTTTTTTTACTTTTTTTTTTGAGTTGGGTAAAATCTTTTATTTAATTGGTTTTTTTTGTTTTTTTTGGTTTGGTTGAGCATTAGGGTTCTAACATAAATCAAACAAAATTTCTTATAACAATTACCTTTTACAGTACCATTTTTCACTAAAAAAATTAGCAATTTTGCATTTGTTCAATTCCATTTCATAAGTTTGCTTATATTTGCCCTAATTTTTTTTGTATATATACAACTTTGAATGTGAATTAGGGTTCTCACATATATAGATTCTAACTCAAATCAAGCAAATTTCTTATAACAATTACCTTTTACAGTACCATTTTTCACTAAAAAAATTAGCAATTTTGCATTTGTTCAATTCCATTTCATAAGTTTGCTTATATTTGCCCTAATTTTTTTTGTATATATACAACTTTGAATGTGAATTAGGGTTCTCACATATATAGATTCTAACTCAAATCAAGCAAATTTCTTGTAACAATTATCTTTTATAGCATCATTTTTCATTAAGAAATCAGCAATTTTGCATTTGTTCAATTCCATTTGATAAGTTTCCTTACATTTGCCCTAATTTTTTTTGTATATATACAACTTTGAATGTGAATTAGGGTTCTCACATATACATATATTTCATAGATTGATGAGTGAGGCAGCTTTATGTTATCCGATCGCGAAATCGGCGACCAATTTCGCTGGTTTTGAGAATGCTCTGAAAGAGAGTGGCAGGAATTTCAATGTCGATGTCGACAGAAAGAATCATCAGGACAGTGTTTTTCTCGACAAGCGCGGGAAGTGGCGAACATTCGATCCGAAAAAGCTGTCCAGGAAAAGAGGTAACAAGTTTTTGTAATCGATATCGCGAAACCAGCAATTGCAATTCGCAATCTGCAATTAACCCTTGAAAAGGTGGTTCTCTGAGGGGCCGCGGGTGGAAATACGGTTCCGGTTTCGTCGACGGCGTGATCCCTGTTCTTAGCCCGATGGCAGACCAAATCCTCAAATTCGTTCAGCAGGAAACCGATGCCGCCAAAATCTGGCGGTCGTTTAATCGTCTCCCTCCTACGCACAATCTCTGGGACGATTTAATCAATGTCGCTGTGCAGCTTCGCATAAGCAAGCAGTGGGATCCTGTGATTGCGGTGAGAAGTGTTTTCGGTTTGTTTCTGCAACTTGCAATTTACATGCACTGCGGTAAAAATTCGAGTTTTCGTATGTATGTTTGCGGAAGAACGCGATTCATGCTCGTAGTTTAGGTATGCGAGTGGATACTTTACAAGAGTCCGTTCCGTCCCGACGTAATCTGCTACAACTTGCTGATCGATGCGTTCGGTCAGAAGCGTCAGCTGGATAAAGCAGAAGCGGTTTACTCGCGGCTTCTGGAAGCGCGGTGCGTGCCGACCGACGACACTTACGCACTTCTTCTGAGGGCTTGTTGTAGGTCGGGATCACTCCACAAGGCCGAGGCTGTGTTTACTGAGATGCGGAAGAACGGCATTCCTCCGAGTATGTTTTTCTCCTCGAATACTCGCTTCTTGTGCGGACCGCAGTTCGCGATTTTGTAAAGTTGTTCGTAATATTCGTATCGCTATTAAATCATGAATTTATGCAGATTTGAGCGTCGATTTTGCTCAGGTGTGGTTGTTTACAACGCGTATCTCGACGGATTGTTGAAAGGAAGATGCACTCAGAAGGCGATCGAGATTTTTCAGCGGATGAAGAAAGATCGGTGCACGCCGTCCACTGAGACTTATACATTGATGATAAATATCTACGGGAAGGTTACTATTCTTTCTTTTTCCCTTTTACTATGTCTAAACAATGGGACATCTGAATCGATGCTCGGCTAATATAAAGTGAATTTGAGACCACTTAATCACTGGAAAAATGATGATGTCAAAGAATCGTGAAATTTGAGTTCTTAGAAAGTCCAAACAGAGTAAGATAATGTTTAACAGTGCTGATCGTTGGTTCAGATACTCTATCGCTGGAAACGGCGCGAAAATAAACGAGATTGTTTACTTCTCGACGCATTCTAGCCTATTGTTATAAGATTAAGTGATTCTCGAACAGGCGAACCAATCGGCGACGGCCTTAAAGTTGTTCAATGAGATGAGAACCGAAAAGTGCAAGGCCAATATCTGCACCTACACTGCTCTTATCAATGCATTCGCGAGGGAAGGGCTTTGTGAGAAAGCAGAAGAAGTGTTCGAGCAGTTGCAAGAAGCCGGGCACGAGCCCGACGTTTACGCCTACAACGCTCTCATGGAAGCTTACAGGTAAAAAAATCGACCTTTCGGTGCCGAATTTAGACTCTAGTGCGAGCTAAGTCGACGAATTTTTGAATTTCCGAATGGCTGCTGGCTCAGTCGTGCAGGTTTCCCGTACGGCTCTTCCGAGATCTTCTCTCTGATGCAGCACATGGGATGCGAGCCCGATCGCGCTTCGTACAACATATTGGTTGATGCGTTTGGTCGAGCCGGCCTTCACGAAGGTGCGTGAACTTGAAATGCTCGGTTTCATATTGGTTATATCTATAAGAAACCGCACTTTCGACGCTTACGCACAAGAACAATCACGCTTACTCTTACAGATGCGCAAGCTACGTTCGAAGAGCTAAAGAGGCGCGGCATGACCCCCACCATGAAGTCCCACATGCTCCTCCTCTCGGCCTACTCGAAAGCTGGGAACATCCCGAAATGCGAGGAGATCATGAACCAGATGCACGAATCGGGCCTCGAGCCCGACACATTTGCGCTGAACTCGATGCTCGACGCGTACGGTAAAGCCGGGCTTTTCGACAAGATGGAGCAAGTGCTCTCCAAGCTAGAGACCGGCCCGTACGCGACCGACGTCAGCTCCTACAACATCTTGATCAATGTGTACGGGCGCGCGGGGTTCTTCGATCGAATGGAGGAGCTCTTTCGGTGCATTCCGCGTAGAGGACTAAAAGCCGATGTCATAACGTGGACTTCGCGGATAAGTGCTTATTCGCGGAAAAAGCAGTATGAGAAGTGCTTGGATTTGTTTGAAGAGATGATTGATTCCGGGTGCTACCCCGACGGCGGGACCGCGAAAGTGCTTCTCGCGGCGTGTTCTAGTGAGGAGCAGGTTGAGCAAGTCACTGCAATTGTGAGATCCATGCACAAAGAAGCAAAATGTGTGTTTACTATTTGAACATTTTTGGTCCCATGCTCGTGATTTTTTAGCCGTCGGATTGTCTCAAAATTCACGCAGCACTAATAAAGGAGACTGAGTGGGACACATCGTTAATAGTGTTGTATGGATCTTAAAGTGATCTGATGGCTAAAATGTCACAAGCACAAGTGCTACTGTGCTCCTATGCTAAAAAGTACAGGAGCTGACTCTCAAAGAGCTGAGCTCATTAAAAGCACAGGAGCTAAACGTATTTGTGATTTTTCAGCTGTCGGCTTGCCTTAAAATCCGTGCAATACTAATAAAGGGGACTTAGTGGGACACATCGTTAATAGAGTTGTACGGATCTTAAAGTGATATAACGGCTAAAATGTCACATGCATAAATGCTCCTGTACTTTTAGCACAGGAACTCGGCTCCCAAAAAGTTGAGCTCATTAAAAGCACAAGAACTAAACATACTTGTGATTTTTTACCTGCCGAATTGCCTTAAAATCCGTGTAGCAAGTTAATAGTATTGTATGGATCTTGAGACGACTCAATGGTTAAGAAGTCATGAGCACAAATACTCCTGTGCTTTTAAAAGCGCGGGAGCTCAACTCTTGGTCCAAATTAACTTTTTTTTGTGAAATAGTTTAATAATAATTTTTTTGCGTAAATTGTGCGTCGGTGTTAATATTATTTTGTTGCTCTTAGCTTACTATTGTAGAAAAAATATATATATAAGAATTTAATTTGATTTTCTGTTATTTTGTTATTAATATATTTGGTGAAAATTGTGATGATGTCATAAATGGTGAATTTGTGTTCTTTGAGGAATCATAAGGAGTTTCATAAGCTAACAAGATTGGATTACACTAGATATGCTTAATATCCATAAACTGTAGGGATTAAGATGCAAAATTACTCTTATTTTATATTGTATTTGATCATCAAATTTAGAGAGAGAGAGAGAGATGCGACCACTTTTAGTGTTAGAGTTACTGGAAAAGTATAACTCAACTAAGCTCATTCGAAAATTTAGTTGAATTTGATATTTTTTACAATCGACACGAAAAATTTTTAAACGGTAATAATTTTTTCATTAAGTGTCCGATTTCAGCGCATAATTTCAATTTGAAAAATAATTTTCAAAATCTACGCATCAAATGGCAAAACCACTCCAATCGAGTTTAGAACCCAAATTTAACTGTTTTGGCCTCCATTTTTATCTTTTTAGGCTATTTGTGAAAAGAAAATTATATTTTATTATTTTGAGTCTTATTACCGTAAGGTTGAGTGAATTATTAATTTAACAGCATAATCTAACAGATAAAATAATCAAAGAGTTAAATTTAACGACAGAAAACTTGATAGCACCAAACGCTTGATGTTATCGATAATATCCCAACTGGACTCTCTCTCTCTCTCTCTCTATATATATATATATATATAGACAAAGAACAAAACTAGAGGGTACTAGAATCACTGTTATATTCTCATTGTATCAAAATTACTGCAGGAAATACACAAAGAGTATTCATCAACTATGAGAGAGTTCAAAGAACAAAAACAAGAAAAAGTTGATGCTAAGCTCAGATACATCATAAAATGCATAGCTAATCCTACAAAAGTTACAAAATGAAAATAGAAAAAAAGAGAGGCTAAAATGGATACAACCCCCTTACTCCTGCGACGAGATAATCAAAACCGAGTACAAGATGATGAAGTGTAACATGCGATATATCGAGGAGGGATTTTGTTTGTATTTTTAGTCACGAAAAAGAAAAGCTCGGCGGCATCTGTTTCTCATGTTTTGATCTTCCAATTGTGGGCGCTGCGGACTCCGCTGGCAATGCCTTGGTAGTACCGCGATTCGAGATTTCGACTATTCCACTCTTTGACGAATTTCGAGAAGAGGTCCCTGGCGGCGTCGGATGAGAGGTCGGAGAAGTATATCCCTCGCTCTTCTTTCAACCATGTTGCGAACTCGTTGTTCTTCGAGAAGTAGTCGTCCTTCGACAGCTCCTTGAAATCCTATTTCCGAGAGGGCAAAAGAGCATCAGAACAAAAGATTCAAAGGAAAACATGAGAAAGAAATTGCATAATTGCAAATTTTCTTTTTTTTTTCGCTCTCGCTCTTCTAGATTTTATGCCAAGGTTGTCCACTATCTCAATTAACAACAAGTCGTCAAATTCAGTCACATCCTTTGATCTTCTTTAGCTTCGCCATGCTGCATTCTATGGGTTTTCCGAAATAAATGAGTCTAATGTCTTTTAGGATGATATAAAGTCTAAAGTTTCATGCAAATCGAATCGAATTGAAGCCATCATGAGATGAACTTAGACCAAGGCTAAGCAAAGCCTTGAATCGACATCATAATAGAGCGTAAACACCACAACTTGAGAATTTCCAAAGATCAGGATACAACTAATTCATCTTAAGTTTAGCACAACCCATCCAACCCAAAAATGACACAAACACGATAACATATAACACGAAATAAGCCAACTTTTCAATCCTTTAAGATCATAGGTAAAATGTATAAAACTTAGCTGAACTATAGACCAATCTGATTCGACACCCCAACCCTTCAAAATTTTGATTTTAGTAACCTTTCAATTTGTTTGATTTAAGTGATTTGATCGCGCTCTTCAGATACAAAATTTAAGCTAATTGCTTACTTTAATGAATTTATAGTTACATAAATTATATAAAATGTATTAACTAAATCTGTAAAGATGAACGGCGCATTCAAAATTTGAAATTAAAGAGTCATTAATTAGCTCGAATCAAATAAATTAAAATGTCATGTAGTAAAATCAAAACTTTTAAAGGTTAGTCAAATCCAAATGAGTGACAGTTAAGGTAAGTTTTATACATGTTTACCAAGATCATATTATAGACTTCCACCGCGCGATAGGGCCGCAAGGCCAGATAGAAGCAGTTGGCTGCATAATCTTCAGGAATCAGACTTACCAACTTCCAATTTTGCATACGAAAGCAAAATACTTCAAAAGAAACAGGGGAAAAAAAAAAAAAACCCAAAAGAGAAAGAAGAAACTCACTGAATCATCATCTTTCCTGCTGCGCTTGCTCTTATCCTTCGATTTCTTCTCTGACAGAAGAAAAATGAAAGCACAGAGAATCATAAAACAATATTTTCAAAATGCGTATACAGCATAATCAGAAACACTGTGAGCATATCGCAATCCTTGTTAAACAGTAGAAACATTTCAAACTGTGATACATCAAACAAGGATCATACACATCTATACAATAACATCGCATCTTTCGGGCTCTGTTTGGACGTCAGAATAAGTTATCCGACGATCACTAATTCGGTACGAGGATGTTCTTGTTAGATAAAATGATAGATAGCATACAAAAAGACGAATTTTGATCTTCTGGCAGAAAAAGCCCATGGTCCTGTTTGTTTGTTCGTCCGTAATTGATTTTCAGGTAGAAAATGACATTCAGTTTAACTGAAGTTCAGGTGAAAGTGAGTTTTTCTCGACTGTTTGGTTGATAGGAAGTCAGCGGCTTTGTGATTGTGACTGTAGTTATGCTATTATTTTTTGTTTATTTTGCCGCAAATTTTCACATTAGCATATAAGAAGGTGAAAAAAAGTTATAGCAAATGGCTTTTTATCATTTTTTCCTATCTCTTTTTTCTCTCTCGCAATTGACTCCGCCACCACCCGGGGAAGTCAATTACGGCGTTTCGAAAAAGTTGAGTTACGGGGGAATTTAATTTACGGTGAACTAGAACCGTAAATTAAATTCAGTATTTTATCACCATTTTATGCTCAAAGAACAAATTTTTTAATTTTTTTTTTTTAGTTTGGAACAAATAAGGCACACCAAAAGCCCATCTTTCCCTGTCGATTTTTTTTTAAAATTCATCTAAAAATCTAAAAATTACAATGAATTCTACGAAAATTGGAGATAATTTCTTATTTCACATTTAAAAAAATAGAAATCTCCCAAAAGAATGTGATGATTTGTAACCTAAAAGAACAAATTTTTACTAATTTTCACCACCGATTAATCCAAACCAAGCAAGAACCCTACCTTTCCCATCCCGATTCCTCGAGGTCCCGCGCGATTTCTCGCTCTTGTTCTTACTCTTCTTCTTCTCCTTCTCCTTCCTCTCTCTCTCGTCCCTCCTCTTCCGGTGCTTTGCGCTCCGCTCTTCGTCGTCTAAATTGGCGCAAATTTGTTCGAAATTAGGGTTTAGGGAGTGCGGAAAAGAGGGGGGAAAGAGGAAACTTCGCACCTTGAGAGGGATTCGGAGATGGAGACGATCGCCTCTTCCGAGATCTCCCTTCGCCACCCATTTTTGCCCCCGCCCCTTCTTCTCCTTCGCCCTAATCGATCGTTTTTAGAGAAAGAGAGAGACGATACATATTTGGGTAAAATTGCACAACTAGTCCCTCAACTTTAACTTAATTATATTTTGGTCCTCAATCACAGGTACACATTATTTTCACTTTAAATCCATGATAGAGAATTAATAAAAGTAATAATAAATGTATGGAGAGTGGAGACCCCCTCAACTATAGGCTATTTTGAAATTGACCCCTTAACATTAGCTTTTTCAGTTGAGATCTTTATAACTTTTAAATTTTTTTTGAAAATTAAAAAAATTATCAAACTCATTAATAATTTTACCAAATTTTATAATTTTAGCTTTATATTAACTACTAGTAGCTACTATTTAACAAAAAATTTTAATAAAAATGACCAGAATAACCTAATAAAGATAAAAGAGTCAGAATAAAACAATTTAAAGTTGAGGGGGTCATTCCAAATTAGCCAAGGGTCTTCATGTATTTTTACCGATAATAAATTTACACAAAAACTAAAGTGAAATGTTTTTGGAAGTTCACTTTGTAAAAGTTTGAGAACCCAAAAAGTAATTTCTAACGATTTGGGGGCTAGTACCGAAATTTACTCTAGAGACTGATATTAAATTTTGAGATAGTACAGGGACTATCCCGTAAATTTATTCTCTTCGTCTCCTACAAAACCCCTCGCAAAACCCCTTTCCCCTCTCTCACACTTCCCTCTCTTCAAAAATGGCGCTCTCTCTCTCCTCCTCCCTCGTCCTCTCTCTCTTCTACCCCTCCTCTCCTCAGACCCTCTCTTTCACGGTGGTATACGCTTCTCCTCTCTCTCTCTCTCTCTCTCTCTCCTCCTTAGCTATTTCCTCATCTCCTATTTCACCAAACTAACCCATCAAGTGTTTGTGTTTTTGCCTCAGAGAAGCGGGATGCCGAATTGGGTTCGCGTAGCATCAAAATCTCGATCTTTGGGTACTAATTTTACTGTAAGAGCTAATCCAAAGAGGTTTATCTTTTCTGTGATGTGTGTAATCGTGCTTACGCATAAGGTGTTTGTGTTTTTGCCTCAGAGAAGCGAGGATACGGATTGGGTTCTTGCGTAGCATCGAAACGGCGATCTTTGGGTGGTAATTTTACTGTAAGAGCTGGGCCTAAGAGGATATCTTTTGGGGATGAGTGTAAAAGGGGCTTGTTGGCAGGGATTGATAAGCTCGCTGATGCGGTTTCCATTACCTTGGGGCCGAAAGGTAGTGGCTTTTTGGCTTGTTCATTTTCTTAGAAAGGTTTATTATGTTTCCTATGTTGGAGTTTGTGATTTGGTGTTTGATCATGCTGTTATTGCCTTAAAACTTATATTTGTAGGTTGGTTTATCTGGTTTTAGCTGCTTAGCCATTTAAGTTACTCTTTTTCTTTGGGGTTAATCTAAAGATGTTATTTACAAAATCTGTTGAGTAAAAGATATTAGTTGTTGTTAAATTTAGAGCTAGAACTGTGTAGAAATGCTCACCCTATAAACTTCATTACTGTTATTAGGGTAAAATGTTATTAGTTTGTTGCGTAAATTGCCGTGTATCACGCATCCTAGTTAGCTTTTGAAGACCCATCCTAATCGAGTTATATATATTATATACATTATTTTCTTTCAGAGCAGAGAATCTCTCTTTAAAGGCATGTTACTTAAAAGTGATATTTGATTCTTCAAAACTGAGTAGCTCATGGCAGGGCGTAATGTTGTTATCGATGAACCGGGAGTGCCTAAAGTAATAAATGATGGGGTTACGATTGCTCGGGCTATTGAACTCTCAGATGCAGTTGAAAATGCCGGTGCCATGTTGCTTCAAGAGGTCATTGCTATGACTTTACCCATTCTTAGCGAAGTTTCCAATTTGCTGCAAAATAGGTTCTACTTCCTGTTTCACATGGTTTAAGAAATAATTTCTCTACTTTGAAAGCCTAACTAATAGCAAAATTGGAAGCTCCAAATTGGAGCTTCTGCATTTGGGTCTAAAATGTTACTTTAGCTTTCCACCATAGTAGAAGCTTTAAATTTTTGTGTTTGCCAGACTCTGTGCCTAAGTTGAAAGCAGAAGTAAAAACCAGGCCACATAGGCAAAATTGTGCTCTTTGAACAGCTTACCTAAAAGCACTTTTGCAAAAGTTGCAACCGAGCGAAACGATCGCTAAGAGTATTGCTTTTATTATTGTCTAAACTATCTTAAGCAGGTAGCAAGCAAGACAAATGACTCAGCGGGGGATGGGACCACCACTGCAATTATTTTGGCTCGGGAAATGATCAAATTAGGGTTGTTGGCAGTTGCCACCGGGGCTAACCCTGTGTCTTTGAAAAAGGGCATCGATAAAGCTGTTAATGAACTTATCAAGATCTTGAGGAGTAAATCTGTTCCCGTGAGTGGAAAGGAAGACATAAAAGGTAATCATGCTCTTAAACATGGATTAATGAAAGGAAAACACGTGTAAATATCATATCATGGAATTGCTAAAATCTACAATCTACCCGTTTCAGCTGTAGCTGCAATATCTGCGGGAAATGACCAGTTTATTGGAGATCTTATTGCTGAAGCCGTTGAAAAGATTGGTCGTGATGGAGTAATCTCAATTGAATCATCTTCCTCTTTTGATACCCTAATAGAAGTCCAAGAAGGAATGAAGGTATCTTCATTTGATACCGTAAATGGTGCTGATACATCCTTTCAGAAATCTCTATTTACGCATGTAAACCTGCAAGATCTTATTTTTCATATATACCCCTTAAAAGCTTAATTTGTTGTAAGAAATATCATTTTCAAGGGGTATGTATGAAAATTTAAATTTTAATGAAATAGATATACAAATTGATGATTTTGCAGGGATGCATACATGCACACATACATATATTTGTATGTATTTGTGTATATATGTAGGAGCTGCTAAAGTTTTTTATTTGCTTCTCTTTTACTTCCTATGCAGATAGACAAGGGGTATATATCTCCACACTTCATCACAAACCAGGACAAATCGATCGTGGAGTTTCAGAATGCTAAAGTTCTTGTAACCGATCAAAAGATTACAAATATTAAATCCCTAGTTCCTTTATTGGAAAAGACCACTCAGCTAAGCGTGCCATTATTAATCATCTCTGAGGATATCTCAAGCGAAGTGCTTGCAACTCTCGTCCTAAACAAACTGCGAGGAGTGTTGAATGTTGCGGCGATTAAGTGCCCTGGTTTCGGAGAAGGAAAGAAGGCTCTTCTCCAAGATATTGCTCTCATGACAGGTAAACTTAAATATCCTTTGCTTCATCACTTATTTAGATAATACAATTTGGTTAAAATGTGTAGTGACACCCCCAACCATATTTCTTTTTATAGACATTTGGCTAAATTGAATTGAGAATTCGTAAAATTTTACGGCTTTGTTAGCCATAAAATTTGCAGTCCCATCAGCTGAAAAAACATTCAGAAATTCTACCGAATCTGTTTCCTATGTAAACCTTATTTTGGCAACAGGTGCACTTCCTGGTGCTAGTTAATTTCTTTATTCTGCAATTAAACAGGTGCAGATTTTCTCGCTAGCGACTTGGGCTTGACGCTTGAAAGCGTGACTTCGGACCAGCTAGGTATTGCTCAGAAGATTACTATAACAAGTAATTCGACGACCATCGTCGCAGACCCAATAATGAAAGAGGAGATTAAGGCGAGAATTTCCCAAATAAAGAAAGATATAAGTGACACAGACAGTGCTTATTTATCAAGGAAGCTGTCTGAAAGAGTTGCAAAGCTTTCAAGTGGTGTAGCCGTGATCAAGGTTTTTTTCCTAATTTCTTCTCTTTTCTTTTTTTCTTGGGGGTGGATTCTGAGTACATACAAATGATATTTAGGTAGGAGCACCCACTGAAGCTGAACTTGAGGACAGGAAACTTAGAATTGAAGATGCAAAGAACGCAACTTTTGCTGCCATAGATGAAGGTATAGCACCTGGTGGTGGGGCCACTTTTGTACATTTATCAAAGCAAATTCCCCAGATTAAGGATCTTATTGATGACCCAGACGAGAAGATTGGAGTTGACATAGTTGGAAAGGTTTGATTTCTTTTAATCTTTTAACGACAAATTACTTTATTCACCTCACCTGACAATTTTTGAAATATCCTTGAAATGGAACAGTTTTAGATTTACGGGTTAATCCCGAAGTAATAATTTACCATCCTAACTTCTATTCTTTTGAAGTCAACATGACAACATGGCAACTTAACTTTGAACATTTTCGTTTGTGATACCATATAATTGCCATCTATCCACAAGAAAGCAAAGCTCAAAGATACAGGCCTTACTCTCTGTTTAGGACAATTGCCTTTTGTCGTAGTTTTATTTGTCAAAATTTTCCTTGTGATTGCCATTTTTATACCATGTTAGCAACTTTTGGACTTACATGTTGATTAGATGGGAATTGCCTTCCGATTCAACCAAGAAATCTAAAGGAAGGGTAATATTGTAACAAAGTTCAAAGTTAGGGATCCAATTGTATCAATTGAAAGTTGAGGACCCTGGTGTAATTTATACAATAAGATCAAATCAAATTGCTGATAACCCACCTTGGTACGTTGCAACCCTTTTATTTTCTCTCCCGTAAAATTAGCTTTCTTTAAAAAAAAAACAATTAGCGAAGAATGAAATGCTAATTTGAGTGATTTCATGTTTGCCAATTTTAAAATTTTTTTTTTCCTTTTTAAATAATTCCAGGCACTTCTTACACCCGCTATGACAATAGCTCACAATGCGGGGCTCGATGGTTCGGCTGTCGTTGAGAAGCTCCTTTCTAGTGAATGGCTTATCGGGTATAATGCAATGACTAACATGTACGAAAACCTCCTTCAATCTGGTATTATCGACCCAGCTAGGGTTTCAAGGTGCGCACTTCAAAATGCAGCTTCTATAACTGGAATGATTCTAATGACGCAAGCTATTATGGTCGATAAAGTAAAGAAGCCTGCACCTCCTTTTCCTTTAGTTCCTGGTATTACCCCATAGATGTAGAATATACAAAAAGGGCTTTTAATAGAAAAGCCAGGGAAGAGAAGTTATTTTCATCGCATAGGCTTTCTCGACTTTGCAAATCGGCTTTTCGAGAACAAAAAGGGGAAGGTTGAACCAGTAGCGTGAACAGATAGGGCTACGCGAGAATTGCTGGATTCACGAGCTGTTTAATCGCGAGTTTATTTTCAAAGCAGAAGAGCGTCTACTGAGGAGCACTTTTGTTGTAAGTGAAGTTATCCTCTGCTTTTTGCATGCTATTGTGCTTGTATTGTTTTTCTTGCTAATTACTTAGGAATGAGTTGTGATTTTTGGTTTTTTTTTTTACATGCTTCAATAGGTCCGCTCGCATTTTTATTTCTCAATATATCTCATGAATGGCGTGCTTATAACTTTGCACATAACCGCTTTTTCACATTTCATATTGTTTGCACATTCCCTTCAATTCTCTTTTATTTCAATACGTCGGAGCTTTTTGATTATTTACAAAATTGCTCATGATTGGACCCTCTATTTGAATTTCGCAATTTTAGGGCATCATTTGCCTAACATTCAGTGGTCTCAAAGTTGACTCTCTTTAATGGCTAATATAAGGTCAATTTGAGACCACTTGATCACTAAAGATCATGTTTGACAATGCAGATTGTCGATTTTGATACGCTGCAGCCAAAAGCGGCGTCTACTTTTAAACGTATTCTAGTTTTACTCTCATAATAGTGTATAAATTTTTATTATAATTGGACTCAAATTAGTTTACTCCCATAGAAAAGAAATTAGATTTTAGTCTAGTGCTTGCTCTAAAAGCACTATTCCATAGCAATTCATCCAACAGCATTATATTTTCTGGTTGAGAATGATGATCCCTGTCTCACCATTGGCTACCTCCCTATGAAATTTTTTATTCTTTAATGCTTATTAAGTCTAGAAGCTTCTAGAATCTAGGGTATCTTCTATTTGCCCATCTATACCTCTATCTACCTATACATTGTTCTCCCTAAATTTGCCACATGCCAACGTTTCCTTCATTGTTGGGTGTCGGCTCTATCCCGAACCGATTCAAGTCTTCCACATTTTTTTTTTCTTTTTTTGCTTAAATAAAATCGATTTTTTTTGTAATTTGTTTGAACCGAATCAATCATTTGTTTAGTGTGGATTTTTCCAAACCAGCTTAAGCCCTCGACATGTTTTTTTCTTTCTTTGTTCGAACCAAATCGGATTTTTTTTCTGCATTGAGCCGAACTGTTTCTCTAACACTTCCTTCGGTTGCTATCTTCGGTAAGATGAATTTCATCCTTTATCGTCGCTACTTTCATCGCTATTTCCTCTTCCTTTGTCATCATTTTTTTTTCTCTAATTATCTACTCGTTGCATCGCATGGACAACTCTAGTGTTTCACTAATTGTCATGTATGCAGTGTACACTTATTTCTAAAACCTTTTTCTTTTTTTTGGTCATAGTTGGACTTCTATGCCCACAAAGTAGAACCTTCTATTCTGGTTTGACTTTATTAGCAATACAAACGGGACGGATCTGCGAGCGAAAAGGGTTTTCAACCTACTGCTTCATTTTCTTAACAACTCGGGACGAATTCAGGATGAATTACTGTTTTATTCGGGACGGATCAAAAGAAGAAGCTCTATCTTCTTTTGTTCTATTTTCTTAACAAATCGGAGTAGATTCTGGACGGATTTCTTTCCACCGCTGATGTTTAGTTTGATGATGCGTTTTCAACCGAATCCAATTTTATATTTTTCTAGAAGGTCCAAAAATAGTCATAAACTTTGAATATTACTTTTCCGTTGATTATTGAGATTATTTTGTATTGTTTTATGCATCATAGTCCTTTTGGACGGTGTAGATTGCATGTATCTGATGGATTTTGATTCTGAGACGTTGATCATTCGGAGCCATGAGTGGTGGTGCATGAGATGTACGGATGCACCTGGTGCAGGCAATAATTTGGTTTCCAACTTCCAACGGGTTTAGACCGATCGCTCAGCCGTTGATCTGCGGCAGGATGTATATCTGAGCCGTCCATTTCTCGGCCCACCGTTAACGTTCGCTCAAATTTTCAAACCCGCTGCGGCTCACCGGTTTTTTTACTTCCTGCACGCACACCGAGGCGAGAATATCCAATGGGATAAGCTCCCTCTCCCCTCAGTAGTTATCGCCGTGAACTGCGTACACCACGTCAGCCGAAAGACCGGGACCACAATTTTTTTGTAAACGTGGGTTTGTGTTGCGTGACACAAAAATGAACTAACAATATGATATGTTCGTTTTTTTAAAAAATGAATAATAATATTGAGGGCTAATTTGGAATTGCGTAGCTAAACTCACTTTTAGAGGTTTTCCAAAAGTGGTTTCAAATATAAAATTAGTTTCATATAATCACTTTGCTTCTTCGTTGATGGATAATATTACAAAAATATTTAATCTTATATCTTTTTTTAATTATAATTTTTTTTCATATGATAATATTAAAAAATGTGTATTGTATTTTATAAGAGACCGGCCCACGGTGGGCCAGGTCTACGGAAAACTTCTTTTTCCCGGCGCAATGTAGCAACACCAGCCCTTAACGTACGCCCCCCTCCTCCCTATATAAACCAAAGCCCCTCCCCCTCTCCCTCTTCCTCCGAGTCTCTCCACCATTCTCCTCCTCCTCCTCCTCCTCCTCCACCTGAAACCCTAACCCCATCGATCTCATCGCTCTCGCTCTCGCTCTCTCTCTCTCTCGATAGAGGATCCATCAATGGCGGCGAAGAAGAGCGTGGGGGATCTGAAGGAGGCGGATCTGAGGGGGAAGAAGGTGTTCGTGAGGGTCGATCTCAACGTGCCCTTGGACGACGCCCTGAACATCACCGACGACACCCGGATCCGCGCCGCGGTGCCCACGATCAAGTACTTGGTCGGGAACGGCGCCAGGGTCATCCTCTGCACCCACCTGGTGAGCGTGATCTCTCTCTCTCTCTCTCTCTCTCTAGATCCTCCCTTTCGCGCCCTTTTGATTTGATCCCTTCTGCTTGGTCTTCTGATCCTTGTGTTATTTGTTAATTTTTTGGTGAAATGTACGTATAGTCCCTGTGTTATCTTGATACTGCAACTAAGTAAAGAATCATTTTTGACCTTTTAGGTGTATACAAACACTTGGTGAGCGAGATCTCTCTCTCTCTCTCTCTCTCTCTCTCTCTCTCCATTCGATTTGACCTCTTCTTCTTTTTCTTCTGATCCTTGTTTGTTTGGGTAAAATGTGTGGATAATCCCTGCATTATCTTGATATTGCAACTTAGTGGCTAAATTTTTCAATATGTCACACTTTAATCCCCAATCATTAAGAAAAATCTAGTTTTTCTTATAGAAGAATCATTTTTAGCCCTTTAATCCCTGAACATTCATCATTAGATGTCTCTGTCAAGGTTGATTTACTATCAGAGTACTTCTAATGGTTATATCATACTTATTTGCAACTTGATCTAAATTTTAGTCGGATGTAGAGAATATACTATAATCATTGATGCATATTATATTGTATCTACATGCAATTTGACCAAATTGTATGCGTGTCAATACGTCATCCTAACCATTGGAACACCATTTTGCTTTGTTATTATATAAAATTTCTGATATAACTTATCACAATATATTTAATTATATATATCGACCACAAACTGCAAATTTGCTAGAGCTTCCTTCTTTTACTTTTATTTTTTGTTGTCTTAGTAATGTTTTCATTTTGCTTTTTAAGCCATCTCTAATGTAGTGACTAATTTGATGAAACTCCAAGAAATTCTCGTGCCTAGATTCTTCTTAATTTGATGCCTATTCGATGGTAACTTGCAATACTAGTCCCTGTATATATATTCAGATTTCACTTTGGTCCATAACTTTTTAAGTTGTGGATTTGATACCCCAAGCTTTTGAAAATGTTCCACTTTGGACCTTATTCCCATCTATTAGAGAAAAAAAAAAAAAAAAAAAAAACATTGCCTGCGCCCATCCCTATAGTCATGCAGTACCTTTCATCCATCGGCCCATGATCTCATCTCATTTTCCATTAGCTACCTCCTCTTTCTAATGGAAAATTGGACATTTGTATTGTAAGTACAAGATTGATGGGGGGCAAACGGATTTGTGGTCCAAAGATGTGCAGTTGTACCAGTTGTGGGCAATAATATTTCCTCTAACAATAGATGGCTAGAAGGATTAACTGAATCATTTCAAAAATTCGGAGTGTTACTGAAATCTAACCTTATCAACTTAATTATTGTTAAGAAAAATAAAAATTCTCGTCCTCACATAATAGGTAATACCCATAAAACAAAAGATATGTTCCTGCATCATTTGTTGCCCTTAATCCTCTTTCCTCGCTATTGTGGGGTCTCGAATTTTTTTTGTAGGTTGAGTTTGTATTTAGATGCTTACTAGCTGAATTTTCACATGATCCATGCAAAAATGATAGACCTCACATATTTGAATTGGAATAGTTTGAAGTAATTTAAGTCCCTTTTTATTCAAAAGAAAGGGGAAAGCAATTCTCTTGAAAGGTTGCATTATTTATATTAGAGTTCGTTTTCTAAGGAAATGGAATTCCTAAGAAAAGTTTTCAGATCTTAATCTCATAATTGGATGTGATCAGAAGTATTTAACATTTTCAACGTAGTTAACATTTCAATTTTTTTTTTTTTTCTAAAGACCAAGTGGCTTGACAGTTATAATTCGAATCTCATAGCTGTATATTATTAGTTTTTAATTCATGCTGGCCTGTATAGCTTGCTTCTTATTTCTATATGCTTTTCTTACAATGGATACTGTAGATGCTAATACATTTCGATTACTTTGACGGAATACATTTATGAACTTCAGTAGTAAGACTGGCTATCACATGCCATCAACACTAGGTAATGTAATATTCTCGTCCAAGGTAGAAAAATGTTGCTTTGATAGTAAGTTAATTATTGTTCTAAAATTACTCTTCAGTCTTTCTGTTATTTATCCATCAGTTATCTCATGAAAAAAATGCTTTCCTTAAATATTTTCATTTCCAGTCTCATACTTCAATTTTTCTGTTTTTCTTTTTTTAATTTACAGAATTAATGGATGTGATTTTGACTTTCTAGGGACGCCCTAAAGGTGTCACTCCAAAGTACAGCTTGAAGCCTCTCGTGCCGAGGCTATCAGAACTTCTTGGAGTCAATGTATGTGGAATCTGCTCTCTAAATAGTTGTTTTTCTTAAATTTGATAATCAAAGCGCAGTATGGTTGTTTGTATATGTACCTACCTCTGCAGATATGTGAAATTGCAAAACAATCCTTGCGAAGTTAGTATTTATGCCTGTGAAAATCATACTTAATCGCATTCATTCCGTTGCCGGGCAAATAAATAAGGTTTTCAAGGGCACATGTGAAAGCACTAACTTCGTGGGGATTTTTGTGTAATTTTACATATTTGCACGGGTATGTACACGAAAAACCCCTATAATTTCTTTCTTCTGGTCCCGCACAACAACAATAGCAGCTAAGCCTTTAGTCCTCAACTATTCTATTCCAAGTTGGATAACTTACTGTTCAACATAATACATGTTAAACAGGTCGTGATCACGAATGACTGCATTGGCGAAGAAGTTGAAAAAACGGTGGACGCATTGCCAGATGGCGGCGTTGTACTTCTTGAGAATGTCCGATTTCATAAGGAAGAAGAGAAGAATGATCCCGAGTTCGCTAAGAAGCTAGCATCGCTCGCGGACCTCTATGTGAACGATGCCTTTGGCACCGCCCACAGAGCTCACGCCTCGACCGAGGGAGTCACCAAGTTCTTGAAGCCGGCTGTCGCCGGCTTCCTTATGCAGAAGGTATATTTTTCAGTTTGGTCCTTTAAAAGCAATTCTTTATTATATTCCAATTCATTTAAGTAAATTATAACACATGTCGCTAATTTAATTCATGTAGCAGTAGTATAATCTATGTGAAACAAAGCTTGCACTGAAATTGCTTCTTCTTCTTTTTTTTTTGAAGGAACTTGATTACCTTGTTGGGGCCGTGGCGAACCCTAAGAAGCCATTTGCGGCCATCGTGGGTGGATCTAAAGTATCAACGAAGATCGGAGTGATCGAATCATTGTTAGGAAAGGTCGATATCCTTCTTCTCGGCGGTGGGATGATCTACACGTTTTACAAGGCGCAAGGGTACTCTGTTGGGTCGTCACTGGTTGAAGAAGACAAGCTCGACCTAGCGACTTCTCTTCTAGAGAAAGCGCGCTCCAAAGGGGTTTCTCTCTTGCTGCCCACCGACATTGTGGTAGCCGATAAGTTTGCTGCGGACGCAGCCAGCAAGGTTTGTTCCTCTACTTAAGTCGTCTTTTCTCTTTTCCTTCTGATATTCTAGGGCTTCTTTGACCCGGGTTTCGAAACCTGTAGTAATATTGACTACGCTAAAATTGTTAATGACAGAGTAAGTTTTTCGCAGCTGGTCACGCCTGTCACATTGTGAACACTCGCCAGCTTCAGTGAACTTGCTTTGTCGCTATTATCCTCAGCTGCATTAATTTCACTGCACTTTTGAAACTTCTCTACTTGAGAAGCAAAAGCCCGAAATGCTCCAGAGTGGCTGGCTTTCATTTGGAGTAGAAATGAGTTTCTTAGCGCCCTACAAATCGAAGCATTATTTTTAAGCGCAACTTGTATTTACTGATGGCTGTCAATTTGGATTCGATATCTTTATTTATTTACTTTTATCTATACATTTATTTGGACCTTTTGTTTTGTAGGTCGTACAAGCGTCGGAAATTCCAGATGGCTGGATGGGTCTCGACATCGGACCCGACGCGAGCAAGACATTTAATGAAGCCCTGGATACCACCAACACCATCATTTGGAACGGACCCATGGGCGTGTTCGAGTTCGAGAAGTTTGCTGCGGGAACCGATGTAAGCGAATATAGCAGCTTATATATAACACAAAGATTGGAAGAATAAAAAAAACCTATTAATATTGTTAATTTCACATTGCCCCTCTGATATTCCAAAACCAACATTTTAACCCCCGATGGAGCACCGACAAAAGAGGCAAAGTGGTGAAATCTTGTAGTCTCAGGGGATGCTGTATAGATTCGATTATTTCGAGGAAAGTGAATATATCGATACTTAAAGAAATGCGCTAAAATTGTGAATTCGGAAAAAAAAAAAAAAGAGAGAAAGTACACTATTTTTCTGAATTCAAATAATTGGATCCCTTCTTTTTTTTTTTTCGTCTTTCAGGAAGCCTCATTCTATTATGTTGATATTAGATTTAAACTATCTATAATTTCCACAGGCGATTGCGAAGAAGCTGGCCGAGCTCAGCGCGAAGGGCGTCACGACGATCATCGGGGGCGGTGACTCCGTCGCCGCAGTGGAGAAGGCGGGCCTGGCAGACAAGATGAGCCACATCTCAACCGGAGGCGGCGCGAGCCTGGAGTTGCTGGAAGGCAAGTCGCTCCCGGGAGTCCTCGCTCTCGACGATGCTTGAGCACATGGCGAAAACATATTCGGCTTCGAGATTAAGATAGCTTGTGTCGCAGTTTTTGTATATGGGTTTCGAAATAAAGTTAAACCAATAACCGAGGCGAGCGAGATGAAGCAAGCGCTTGAGACAAGTAGTTCTCATTTTGATCACAAGGGCTCAAGCTTTATGATCAATAAGTTCATTGTGGTGTTTTGCATTTTGTAATGTTGATGTGAATCTTTAACTGGTGGATGAAACCAAGAAGATTTACCTTTTTTGTAACTTTGGATGTTTAAGTTTATGAATCCATCTGTAATTTCATAAAATCCGCGAAACGTATTATGCTGTGGATTGATTGGTTTGCAAACTCGCAATGCATTTCGATGTACCGCCGATTGGCGGCTTTATTCGCTATTTGAAGTTTGAAGCTTCTGCAAAAATGTTGTTTGAGGTTTAGAACTGCTCAACCGCAGCAGAAAAAAAAAAAAAAAAAAAAAAAAAGGTGAGTTTTTTGAAAAGGGAGAAATGTATGCTAAAACTTTCAATTTTGATAATTAAATTTTCTGAAACTTATCAAATAATTTAACAGGCGCATCTTTTTAATTAAAGGTTATTAATAATACAACCATTTTTGCGGTGCGACTGTATATAATTTTATAAAGCTTTAAGACAAAAAAAATTATTTCTTGTAATCTAACAAATAAAATAATAACAAAATTTTAAGGTAGATTCGTCCTATTCTATAACTCTCACGCTTAATTATTTAAAATTAAAAATAATTTAAAATTAAAAATAAGAAAGAATAGGTTCTTTTTATATTTTGAATTCTTATAAGATTATGTGCACAACATGTGTCAAAATCAACTGTGTATAATTAGTAATTTCGATTGAGACGCAGAGCCTATCAATCTATTCGATAAGAGGGTATAATTACTAAAATTGAAAGTTCAATTGTCTGCTTATAAAAGAGCTAAATATTTGATATATTTCTTCCTTTTGAAATGTTGTAGCATGTAAAAAGTGAAGTTTTCCGAATGGTCTTCAACATATAGGCTTTAATGCCTATTTAGCTGATCTTTTCGAACAGCTTCTCTTCTCATGATTCAGGAGTCAAACGCTTGTTAGACAAGAAGCACAAAACTTTGCGACCAAGACCAGAAGCCTGCACTCAAGCTTTTGCTTTTATAAAACCAATAAAACAAGAAAAATTTTAGTGTTTGTTCAAACTCAAACAAGACATGAATACAAATTTCAACATTCAACCATAGACTTTATCTAGGAAAAAAAAGCTGTTTTCTCTTCTCAATCATTTTCACTGGGCTCAATTTCCAAAGTGCTCTTTGAAAGAGATTAGCTTTTACTACAAATGGTGGAAAGAGAAGTAATCCTTGAACATCAATTCTAGGGTTTTCTTTCTAGCTAGCTTACTTTATCCCATCCATTTCAAGGTAATGGTTGGTTCCTTGAACATGGATTTAATTAGTGGATTTAATGATTGGTTAGCAAAAGAGAGATATATGAAAATACAAAAAAAAAAAGAAAAAAAAAAAGAAAGAAAGGGTGGGGGGTGGTGGATAAGTTGGGTTTGTCCACACAAAGCCAAAGAATAAGGCATTTAAGTAGTTTTACAAAATTGGGGAATTGCTAACAACCACAAGTTTCATCAAATAATCCAATTATTAATATAATATAAGGAGAAAGTTAATCGATTAAAAAGTTCTCCTAACTCTTCAATGCTTGATTGACCCACTCCTTTATATCTAATAAATTAAAATTTTATATCATGTTTTTTCACTAAAGTGTCGATAACTTTCGAGAATATATTAGCTAGATAGGGTGATTTTTAGTATCAGAGAGGTAAAGTGCAAATTGTGCTTAAGTCCAGTTATTATTACTAGCGTGTATGCCTCGTATAAACAGTATCCCATCTGATGTAAGATTATCAAATTACCAAGCGATGTGAGATTCTAGAAGTGGCTCCTACGACGCACTTAGCTCTCACACTTCCGGCTAATATTCGGCTGATACCAATTATAACCACCCGACCCTCTAGCAATAATAACTCGTTAGGTCCAAATCGCCGGCCCAAAATATTTAAGCCCGATTATTATTACTAGTGTGTAGGCCTCATATAAACGGATTGAAATCAGTATCCCATCCGATATGGAATTATTGGGGCGTTGCAATATATGGCTTAGTAATTGTATTAGATGAGTGTTTGTTCATGCACTTGTATGGTAAGAAATTCATTACATAAACATTTCTTTTTAGAGAGAAAAATAAAAAATTTAAAATCTTCAAAATAAGACATGATAAAGCAACCAAACATTGGAAAAAAAAAGGGTAATGTTTGCATCATAAGTTTTGAAGATTATCTACCAACATATATTTATAACATCGATCTCACACCGAAAGGGAAAATAATTGTACAACATCATGACACTGATATTTAATGTGAAAGCTTTCTTTTTCAATTGTATTGATTTGTCGATTATTTGCAACCACAAATAGAATGCTACAACTTGTCACCAAAATTCTAAGTTAAGTATTTCTAAGGAGATAGGATTCTTTCCTTACATTCCATTTTAGGAGGGCATTTAGATTGATATCAGTGGACTCACACTAATAAATTACATTTTATGAAAGTAAAAATACACTTATGTAGTGAGCTTAATTAAATCCGTGAACATGCATTACTTCCCCCTGAGAAGGTCCAAATTATGTATCTTTTGTTTTTTTTTTTAAAAAAAAATCTCATATTAATATCATTTTTATAGAGATAAAAGGAAAAAAGCAACATCGATTGAAAAAAGGCCTACTTGGTAGGAATCCTAACATTGAACTGTTAATATTTTTACTCTCACTAAATTTGACTTCAGGCTGAATTACGTACTCATAACGATAATAGAAAAAGCAGAAGAAATTAAGAATATGAAACATAATGATTTCATTTAACTTATGGATTGATCAATTCATATAATACAAGAGAATTTATAGGTTAATTAATTGGTATAATAATCTTATTCTTATGTTTATATGAACTTAGCGTGGTGTTAATTATAATTGACAACATTAAAGATTCAACTAAATTTTGAATTGTTCTTCTTCTTTTGGATTTCAATTAGTAGTAGCAAGCGGCAAACATAATATGCGATATTTAAATTCTATTAATCTTATATATATATATATATATATATATATATATATATATATATATATGTATTTNGATAGCTACAGAGACTAAAACTTGCAGAGATCATTTTAAGTTCATTCACCAATTCACAGCCCTGAAAACTCTCTCTCTCTCTCTCTCTATCTAGATCTTTCTCTATATATATATAAAAGAAAATATGAAATATATATATAAGAATCATTTTTTTTTTTTTAAAGCAGTTTCTAGGAAATGGAGCTTCGACCGAGTTTCGATGACCAGATCATGCTGGCAGCTTCAACGCCTCCAACCAACAAAGCTAAATCAGCCGGAAGGTAAGAGAGTAGAGAGTGTAGGATCGATGAGAACGAACATTCAGAAGATTAAAAGTAATACAGAAATTTGAGGAGTTGCAATAAAAATTGACTAATACGCAGTGCACGAAGCCTTTTGTATTCTCTCCTATACTATACTATCATGTGACTCCTTTTAAGTCACTCCATGACCATGTCTCTATATACCTCAACTCCTATCTACTCGCACCATATCTCTTGGAGAAAATTTTAATGGTGGTTTTTGACACTTCAATATACAAAGCTTTTGATAGTGACCTTTTTATTGATAAACTGGTATTAGATCATAAACTTCAACCGCACTTAATTTAAATAAAAATTATAACGGAAACTAGTTATTATATAAATTAAGTTCAATATTATTTTATAATAATAGCAACAATAGTAGTATATAATAAATCAAATCCGAACGAAATGACCTATAGGAAAATTTATAAAGAGTACTTTTTAAAGCATGTAATTTTTTTTAATATAGTTATTCCAACTAAAAATTCTTAATTATTTCTCTTTGTTTGGCACTCCGTTAGTCTATTATTGATTACATTTTAATTTCTAAAACTCAAAATTTTTATTCTCTTGTCTTGTAATTTAGATTTAACAACAATATTATTGTAATCAATCACCATTTTTAATTATTCACATAAATATTAAGCATGATTACGTCACGCAGACTACGGTCTTCAGCCATAAAAGCATGTAGAAGGAAAGGTTTTAGCCAATGATAATGACTTGTCAACTACCAATGGATGGTCCTTTAGATTCTTTTAGTTACTAACGTTAAGCATAATAATTGTCCTAATAGCAGTAGTACTTCTTGTTGTCATTGGATTATTGTCCTAGTGTTATTATATTGTCTCGCAAAAAAAATTAAGCATTTGCATGGATGCTATGTCTTTGAATCTCTAGCTTCTTAAAAAACTTTTGAAGAGGCTTCCACAGATTACATAATGTATATATAATCAAGAGATCGGGGTTTTTGCCAACTGTTCCAACACTTTAGCCGTGCTAAATAATCTTCCCGAAATACTTAATATCTACAGCCATTTTGACATTACATGATATACACTTGGTCGCCGGGTAGTCTATCCATAAAATAATATGGACAAGTTCTTCTGTAAAGGTGTCCCGCTGACTTTTTATGTGCTCTCTTTCTTTTTTCCTCCATTCTACTCAATATGATCATTTATTGTTTACTTATTAGGAAGTATCAAATCGTCAAATAGCACCTCGAGAAGTGTGTACCAGTCCTGTCAATGATTGTACGCCTTGGAGAACGGTACCTAAATCGCCTTCAAATATACCTCGACAACTCAGGAATTCGAACCACATCTACTGCCCAATGTTACATCGGGGTGTAATAAATTTTCAACCAACCTCGCGAAAGATCAGAAATCTAATTTCAACATTCTCTATTTTTGTATGAGCAAATTCTCCATTATGAGTCATAGTCGTCGGACGGGCTGGGGGGGTGTCGGCAACGAACTTGTCAATTATC
>NW_017890855.1:0-32123 GCF_001540865.1 Ananas comosus | reverse complement strand
TAGGTCGGAACACTGTCAACGACCCACCAGAAAATCTGGAATTGCTCAGCACACAGCTCGAACACTCGAACCTCGCAATTTGCAAAGGTCCAGTGTGTTACAGTGCCAACATTGGCACCGTGGTAGTCAACATCCCCACTCTAGGAATGAGCCTCCCCCACGGCATCCCATTTTGGCGCCCAATCCCGCACGGGCGAGTATATGTCGCGATGGCTATCTCCGGAGTGCCAACTTGTAGGGAGCGACCCTCACAAGTATGTGCGAATGAGCACAATGGCATGCAAGCGAATAAGTCCGTCTCAGGTCCGAGTGGTTCATCACTGTTTCATCGGATCTAAAATCCGGAATATAGCACATGTCCCAAAGGCCCGCCTCTATGTCATCGTGTCTAAAACACGGAATATAGTAACTGTCTCAATGGCCTATCTCTATGTCATCATGTCTAAAACATGGAATATAGCAGATTTCTAGTGGCCTATCATCATGTCTCTAAGTTGCAGTTCAACAGTTTTCTAGTTCAAGTGCCCCTTTACGGCATTCTAGTTCACTATAATCAAACATGAGTTTAATGTTCATGAATACATATTTTAACCATCTTCCCCACATGCAACATGTTTTCCCGACTTGGAAATGAGAATACTCTAAACATGCATGTACAATACACATAGTGCTCTACTATATAGAGAGGGATTTTCATGATACACATCACATGGATTTTAGGTATTCATAAATTCACATAAACCCTATCTAGCATGGAAATGCATGCAAAATGATAATACACCATATATTAACCGCTTAGGAGGGATTTCTCCCTATTCGCGTGAAGCCAAGCCCACCAAAGTCTCGCAACTCCTTCGTTTACTCCGACGAAGGTGTCCACTAGTCTTCTAGCACCCTAGAGGTGTAGAAATAAGAGTTAAACGGATCTTACGAACAAAGCTAAGCTCAAACATTAAGCTATCCAAGCTAAGGTTGAGAAACTCACCGTACGCGAAGGAATCTCTCTCGATCTCCAAAAGGGAGCTAGAGTGTGAGACCCCAAATAGTCCTATATATGAGATATAATAGGGCTAAACTCTTAACCCGGCTTAAGCATTTTGGGTGGTGGCTAGACCCAAGAGGTTAAGAGAGTTAAGCGTGCTAGGACGGGAGTAGTCCTAGGATGGGTGACCACCTGGGAAGTCGGGGCGTCACATAGAGTCCTTCAAATCCAACCTAAATCAAAATTCTAAACCAATCAATTTCGTTCTAGAAGCTACAAATCCAAAATCCCTATTTCTAACCCTAAAATTCAAAATCTAGGGTTTCATCATGTGAAATCTATCAAATCATGTATTAAATGAAAAATACATGTTACTAACCTCTTAAGTAGCCTCAAACCAAGTCCAAAATCAGCTAGGGTTGAAAGTCTTCCTTCAAACAAGCTCCTCTCAAAGCTCCAAGTCTTCAACAATGGAAGAAACCCAACAAAAAGCAAGGTGGAGAAGAGAGGAGAGATCAAAACCAACCAAAATCCACCAAAAATAGAGAAGAAATCAAAGGGGGAGAGTCTCACCTCTTCTCCTCAGGTCTGGGGCTCAAGAGAGCCCCCCAAGGGCTGTGGTGGTGTTTAAATAGAGATGCAACAATTGCAAAAACACCGCTACCCGAAAAATTGCTCGCGCTGCATTGTTTACAGGTACACGGGCTCGCGTACCGGTACAACACCTGCGAAACATCCAAACCCGAGCCTCGGGTTTGCACGAAATCCGTCTGTGTACCGGTACACCAGCCCTGTACCGGTACAGCCATCAGCGCGTACCGGTAAAGCCATCAACCCCGTACCGATACACAGCCCTGCTGAGGCTACCCGAGAGCTGACCAAAAATTTGACTTTTCGGATTTTGGTGCTAGGTTTTAAACCTCCAATCTCGGGGTTCGATCCATGGGTCGGAACACTATCCACGACCCTCCACGAAGTGTGGAAAAGTTCGGAACACAAAGCAAACACTCGAACCTTACTATTTGCGACGGTTCAGTGTGTTACAAGCGGTGAGCTTCGGAGTTGTCACACCTGGGTGGTAGTGGAATTCTCTCCAGCAGACGGTCCCATCGGGTTATAGCGGAATTCTCCCTGACAAAAAGGAATTTGGTTTAGTGAGTTGGGCTTAACCAATGGGTTAGCCAAGATGATTCGGTTATGACATTGAATATTTCATGCATCATGAGCATAACGGAATATTATTTCAGTTTCATGTTACAGGCATAGTAGCTGCATTAGTTTTGAGTTATATATATATCTATCTTTTCTACTTATGCCTGATTAGACCTAGTGGGAAAGTCAGCGGGGTCGGCGGCCAAACCCACTAGGAACTTCTTATAATTTTTATGTAACACACTGAACTTTAGCAAATTGCAAGGTTCGAGTGTTTGATTAATGTTCGGAGCTTTTCCGGGTTTCTTGGAGGGTCGTTGACTGTGTTCCGACCTATTACTCGCATCTCGAGGAGCGAGGATGAGTACTTAGCACCAAAACTTTTAAACTGTAGGTTTTCGGATGCTCTCGAGTTGGGCTTTGCGAGGCAGAGTACCGGTACTGCATCGCCCTAGTACCAGTACTTGACCTGGTACTTGTACTGCATCGCGAGGGTACCGGTACCCTGTGTATTTTCTTGCTTGACAGAGGCTCGGGTTTACGCGCTCGGCTGCAAGGTACCGTGTAGCACACTGAACCGTTGCAAATAATGAGGTTCGAGTGTTTGATTTGTGTTCCGAACTTTTCCACACTTCGTGGAGGGTCGTGGATAGTATTCCGACTTATGGTTCGAGTCCCGAGAATTGAGGTTTGAAACTTTGCACCAAAACCCAAAAAGTCGGATTTTTGGTCAGCTCTCGGGTAACCTTCAGCAGGCCGTGTACCGGTACAGGGTTGATGGCTGTACCAGTACAGGGTTGATGGTTGTACCGGTACGGGGCCGATGGTGTACCGGTACACAGGCAGTTTTGAGCCAACCCGAGGCTCGGGTTTGGCGTTTTCGTGGGAGGTGTACCGGTACGCGGGCCCGTGTACTAGTATGCAGTGGCAGATTTTCAGCAGTTTGAACTGCAGGGGGATTTTTGCAATTGTAGCCTTCTATATTACCACCCACGCCCCTTAGGGCTCCCCCCTGTGCTGAGATCAGTGGAGACAAGGTAAGAGAAGCTCCTCCTTGCCTCTATTTGGATTTGATCTCCTTTCTACTTGGGTTTTAGAGGTTTAATCCCTTCTTTGTGCTTTTGGTGCATTCTCCACCATGAATGAAGCTTGGACCTTGGATTTGAAGCTTGATTGGGGGAAGATTCTTGAAGTTTGAGGACTTTGAGCTTGGATTGAAGCCTCTAAAAGGTTAGTAGCAAGATCTCTTCCTCTAGATTTGGTTTTTGAATGTTTCTTTGAGATGAAACCATAGAATGTGATTTTAGGATTAATTTTGGGCATTTTGATTCTAGGGCCTTTTGAGCTAAATTGATTGGATTAGAACCTTCCTTTGGGTTGGATTGGAAGGGATCTAGCTCTCTTTTGGAGCTTGAGAGAAATTTTCTACTCCCTAGGTGAGTTTTTGCCCCTTTGCTTGTGGTGGTTAATGTTTGAGCCTAGAGTTGTTCGTAACGTTTGTTTATCTCTTCGCTCCTTACCTTTAGGGTACTTAGAGATTTGTGGACAACTCCGTTCGGCGAAACGAAGGGTTTCGAGACGGTTCGGTGAGTTTTAGCCTTGTGTTGAGTCGGTTAATGTTTGACTGCATTGATGTTCGTTTGCTTCTTTGGCCTCACTTTTTGATGCTTCTAGGATACTAGGAGGCTAGTGGACACTTTCGTTGGAGCAAACGAAGGAGCGCAAGAGTTGTGGTGGGTTTGGCTTCATGAAAATGGGGCGAAATAGCCCCTGTGTTTTCTATACTTATCGTAACGTCATTTTAAATACAAATCTATGCTTAATGAAATTTATGTGAATTTTAGAACACTTAAAATGCATGTGTTATATATAAGAAAATTTGCACTCTATATAATAGAGCATTCTGGGTATTGTTACATACATTTGGGTAGTGTTCGCATTAGTCGTTTGGAAACATGCTTCATACGTTTTAAGTGGCTCAATTATGAATTTATGAACACTTGGGTTAAGCTTGGACTTAGTAAATAAAAGTGTCATGAGGGGCACTTAGACTAGCACACTATGAGACTATTGTTTTGAGACTTAGAGATAGGCCATGGACATCTACTACTTTTCATGTTTTAGACATGATGACATAGAAATAGGCCTATGAGAGAGTTGTGACATATTCCATGTTGTTAGACATGAGGACTTAGTACTTGAGACAGATCTTTCGTTATTTGCCATTGTGCTTATTCGCACATGCTTGTGAGGGTCGCTCCCTACAAGCCGGCACTCCGGAGATGGCCATCGCGATACATATTCACCGTGCGGGATTGGGCGCCGAAGTGGATTGCCGTGGGAAAGGCTCATTCCTAGAGTGGGGATGTTGACTACCACGGGGCCGTTAGGCTCGGCACAGGCCAGACAGCCTATGGGTGGGTCTCAGGGCCAGACAGCCTTCGGGCGGGTCTCTTCAAATTTGATTTTGAGCATTCATCATGCCATGTGGACATTGATTAGAATAGTAAACAATGACATCTTTGCTATTTGACTTATGGATATCATACTAGCGATGCTTGGGTACATTCTTATGAGAATAGCTTTTCTTACTTATGCTAAATCCTGCTAAGTAGAGATATCATGTGGTAGCAAATATTCATGCTTATTTACTTGTCGTACATATCGTTTTGCTTATATCTGCTTACTAACCCCTTTTTAGTTTGGGCCTAGTGGTGCATTTCACTGAAGCCAGTTATTGCCCACTAGGAACTATTATTCAATAGTTCTCACGCCCTCTGTTTTATGGTTTTTTTTCAGAGCCTTCGGCACCAGCGGAGGCACGGGATCGCGGCAAGGGAGTCGCGTAGCTAGTTAGCGGGGAGCTACTTTTGAGCTTAGATGGTTTACTCTTTCTTTTATTGTATTAGAGAGAGAGAGATTTTGAGTATCATGTATAGAGAGACCACCTAGATACTCTTTATGTTTAGTTTTTGTATTTGGGATTTCCTTTGTACTACTTTATGGCTATATTAGTGGATTTCAGTTTTATACTTACCTCTCTGTGTAGAACTTAGTTATTTACTTTACTCTGATATCATTAGATTCCTTTGTTCTACTGCTTTATTTATCGTTTTGTTTTAGACGCCTTATATGTTTTAGACATATGGCGGGTCTGGGCACGCGCCGGGCGGGCTTCCGCTAGGCCCGGGACGTGACAGATTAGTTTGGTATCAGAGCCTAGGGTTGAGTCTTAGTGGACCTAGCAAACCTTAGGCCGGTTGGACTATAGGAAATAGGCTCGTGAGAGACGAGGTCTATTTGACTTGTAAGCGAAAGTATCTTGATTGGGTATCTTTGATAACTCTAGAAAGTGGAGTTAAATCGAAGTGTATAGCTTCTAACTTCGCCGAGGGTTACGTTGGCGGCCGACAACGTAACATCGGGAGTTAGTAGTGAAGCACACTTCATTACTTTCGCATGATTTGGGGTATTATCTGCTTGAGCGGGGATACGATAGCGTGGGTTACTAAAGTAACTTACGCTTTTATGATGTTGTAGTGCGATGCCGATTACACGCTCCCAATATGCCGGAGCAGAGAACACGGCAAACCTGGAGGAGGTCGAGACTTCCGCTACCTTCGGATCCGGCGAGGTCCGAGAGTTGAGAGGCTAGCTTGCGGCTCTCACTGATATGGTGGCACAGCAGACTGAGGCGGCTCGCTAACAGGAGACGCGGATGAAGCGCCTGGAGGATCTTCTGTTACAGCACTAGTCGTGGACGTTGTGCCGGGAGCGCCATCCCCCGCGCCTAGTTCTTCGCGAGTAGCGCGCGCGGCCGTGCCTCAGGGGGAGGCTATTGCGACACCACCTGTGCAGAGGCCTCCGGTTGGAGCAGCTTTTCCTATCTTGGTCGAGGGAGCGGAAAGGGACAGACTGATGGAACGCCTCAACGAGTTTAGGAGGTGCAGTCCTTGGATCTTCGATGGCGAGAAGGTCGACCACTGGATCGTGGAGAAGTGGTTGATGCATATGGAGAAGCTCTTCCGCGACACCTTCGTGGAGGAGAGAGATCGAGTTTGGCTCGCCACACACCATTTGGATGGCGAGGCCTACCGCTGGTGGTTGGATCTCCAGGAGAACCCCAGCACTGATTTGGCGGCTATTACTTAGAAGAGGTTCAAGAAGCTTCTTTTTGCACACTACTTTCTGACCAGCGTCAAGAGAAAAATGGAGCAGGATCTGCGCAACTTGCGCCAAGGTGATCGGATTGTGGCCGAGTACGAGTGGGAGTTTTCTCGGCTTCTTCACTGCGTGCCTTTCATCGTGCGGGACAACGAGGACAAGGCCCGCATCTTCGAACGAGGGTTGCGACCGTCGATCTTCCGATTTGTGCAATCCTCTAACCTCCAAACCTACTGGGAGGCGGTGGATCGCGCGCTCATAGTGGAGAGCGACGCGGCAGACGTCCAGGAGTGATGAGAGGCGATGGACAAAGGTAAGGTCAAGAGGCCTGCGGCAGAGGGTGCGAGCCAGACGCACTCTAGGAGGCCGCCGAAGCATCCTAGGAGCCAGCAGCGTGGACGCGGCTCAGCAGCCAAGCGAGGAGGTTCTGACCGTCGCCGGCCTTCCCCGTGTGTGATCTGCGGTGGTCCTCATTTCCTACCGCAGTGTCCACAGCGGGCGGGCAGGTGCTTCCAGTGTGGCCAGGAGGGCCACGTTTAGACTGAGTGCCCGAGAGGTTCTTCACCGGCACCGTCGACTGCATTGGCACCGGCTCTACCAGCCGTCAGCCACGGAACTCCATCGACACAGTACCAGCCTGGGCGGCCACCTGTCCAGCGCCAGAGCGAGGGATCTCGACAGGCCCCGAGTAGGCGTATGTATGCCGCTCAGACCGAGGAGGCGGCAGCAGCCGAGGATGTGGTTGCAGGTATCATTTTACGTGATGGCATTAGAGTTCGTGCTTTATTTGATACCGGTGCATCGCATTCATTTATAGATTGGCTGTTTGCCGAGTTGCATGGCATCCCTTTGCTTTCTTTGTTGCATCCGGGACGTGTAGTTGTAACACTCCACATCCCTCGTAAGTCGTGCCGAGTTCCGTCACAACGAGCGGAACGCGAAATTGAACGAGTTAGAAGGAACCCTAAGTGCATTGGAGTTCATAAACGGAGCAAAAAGGGACCCGGAGAGCAAATTTGGAAATCTGGTTAAGTCCCAGATTTTGAGCTCTCGGGGACCGGTCCCTGAAGGAGAGACCGGTCCCCGTACGCGTAGCCTGCCAGGGAATCCTGAGGCATCCGGTCCCTGGTGGTAAGACCGGTCCTCGGGAGACCGGTCCCTGACGGGCAGACCGGTCCCTCGCTGCGTAATAGCCGAAAACTCGAAAAATTTGGCTAAGTCCTGGAAAACCCCCGTTCGGAACCGGTCCCTGGTCGGGGAGACCGGTCCCCGAAGGCGAAAAATGCCCAGTCTGGGCAGTTCAAGTGGAAACAAGTGGAGGGGCTTAAGTGCAATTGTTACAACACTATATATGACTCACCCCTCTCTTCCACAGCCATTTTCACCCTTCTCTCCCATTTCCTCTCTTTCTCTCTCTAGAACCCATGCTCTAGGACTTGGAGAAGAAGGAGAAGAAGAGAAAAGGAGGAGGATTTGGAGGCTTTGGAGGTTCTAGGAGCTCTCCAACAAGAAGGATCTTGGTGGAGCTTGGACTAGAGGTGAGTTTTGTAAGGTTTTCCTCTAGGGTTTGGGTTTTGGCTAAGAGATTTGGAGCTTTGTGCTCCTTAGAGGTTTTAGAAGCTCTTTTGAGCCATGAACAACAAGGTACCCATGAGAGCTCAAGGTGCTCTCATGGTGAATCCTTGGGAGTGATGCTTGGAGCCCTAGGGTTGGTACCAAAGGTCTAGAAACCTTGTTAGGATGCTTCTTAGATGATCCTATGCCACTCTTTGCTTAGGGTTGGGATCGATTCATGGGAAAACCCTAAATTGCAATGTTAGGGTTTGAATTTGGGGTTTTTGCCCTAGGATTGTTCGGGGACAAATTGACCCCGTAGAAACCTAATTGGGGGTGCCCTAAACACGTTGGGCAACTTCGTTTAATATTTCGAAAATGTTAGAGTATAGTTCATGTACAAAAAGGCCTAATGTGGCACTATTTTGATTATAGGGCGCGGAATCGGCTTTCGTAAAGTGCGGGGGCCTTAATATTCTACACCCACACGACCAATAGAGGTGGGGGGTGCACGCCGGAATCGTTAGATTCCCTTCTATGTCTGTTTTCTCTATTCTTGAGCATATATATACCCATTCATGCATAGTAGGGTAGCTACATGTGGAACTTGGTTTGACTTCATTTGTATGCTTCTAACGTAGTTGAACATAGAGAATGATAGAACCAGAATGGACATGTGTGATTGGACCCTCAAGTTGTGTGAATGTAAGAATGGACTTGGACATTAGAAAACAAGGGTGTCATTGACATAGAAACAAGAATTGCATTGAGAGATGACTGTTGAATATAGTTTGACCCATAATGACATGGTCGAAGATAAAGCCTTGAGAGTGGCAAGAATAAATAGGTAGAGACCTATCGTGATATTGGCATTGTGACTAGTGGCTATGAGTCCTCAAGTTGAGGATTGGATCGATACTCACCTTTCGTCTTGGCTTGAGGGAGGTCGCTCCCCCTCGAGCGGTGCGCTCCGGAGTTGGTCACCACTGGGCGTGGTAAAGTCCCACCAGTTGACGGTCCCTAGGGAGGTTCGAGTCCCCCGTTATTAAGGAATTTTAGGTTGTGAGTTATTGGGGTTAACAGAGTTAACCGGTAAGATTGGGTAAGAGCCAAAGTTTGATTATGATTGGAGCATGCATGCATTCCATTATCGCATTGAAATTGTATATCTACTGACTTCTTTCTTGCAGGCATAGTATTAGCTGCATTAGTAATGGTTACTTTTCTTCCTTTGAAATACTTATGCCTGGATAGACCTAATGGGTAAGTCGGCGAGGTCGGATGCCGAGCCCACTGGGAACTTCGTTGTAGTTCTCACACCACTAACCCTACAGGTCCTAGTACGAGCGGGGCGGCGGAGGACCGAGGCAAGGGTTTGGCGCCGTAGGTAGCGGCCACTGGGACTTTATGCATTTTGTAGTCATTCCCCTTTTTTATACATGTATCAACTTTATTTTGTTGATTTAGAAATGAAAACTGTAAACAATCATGTATTTGGTGGATGACTAAATGTAAAAAGATATGATGGTTGAATGGAATGTAATAGCTTTGTTTACTTGAATTTGGTTTAAAGGAAATCAAATATCATGTGTGTTGTACATTTAGCTTAGAGCTTTCGCTTCCGTTGTTGCTTGCCCTCGAGCAAGCCCTGTATTATATATGCAATTCTCTTGTTAATTGCTTAATTATACGTGTTGTTAGAGCCTTGGGCGGGTAGGGGAGGCTCTGTCCGTTCGGCGTCTGTTGACGTGACCCGAACCCGACCAAATTGGCGGGGATTGGGGCGTGACAGTAGTTGTCCCCGACCACTCTTTGGAAATTAGAGAGTATTGCCCCAGTTGCCCTATTCGGGTAGGAGATTGGATTATACCTGTGGACTTGCTAGCCTTGTGCAAGCTGGGGGAGTTTGACGTGGTCTTAGGCATGGATTGGTTGACTAAGTATTATGCCACGATAGATTGCAAGAATCGCACGATTACTTTTAGAGAACCGGGACAGACTGAGGTTTTGTTTAGAGGATGCCAGAGTTCGCTTTTTGCGATGTCGATCAGCTCGTCTCGAGCTAGGCAGCTGATCAGCCGAGGATGTGTAGCCTACTTGGATAGTGTTGTGTTGAGGGGCGAGGATGACACCCCCAGGATTGAGGATATGGCGGTGGTGCTGGAGTTTTGTGACGTTTTTCCAGCTGAGCTACCGGGTATGCTACCCGATAGGGAGATCGAGTTTGTGGTAGATCTCGTCCCTGGGACTACTCCAATCTTGAAAGCGCCCTATAGAATGGCACCGGCGGAGCTGAAGGAGCTGAGGACACAGCTGCAGGATCTGTTGGACAAGGGCTTCATTCGACCGAGTGTTTCGCCTTGGGGAGCACCCGTTTTGTTCGTCAGGAAGAAGGACAGATCACTTCGCCTATGTGTGGACTATCATGAACTTAATAAAGTCACGATCAAGAATAAGTATCCGTTGCCGAGAATCGACGATTTGTTTGATCTGCTTAAGGGATCAAGTGTGTATTCTAAGATCGACTTGCAGTCGGGATACCATCAATTAAGGATCAAACCCGAGGATGTTTCGAAGACGGCTTTTAGAACACGGTATGGACATTATGAGTTCACAGTTATGCCGTTTGGGCTTACTAATGCCCCGGCAGCCTTTATGGATCTGATGAACCATGTTTTTAAGCTTTATCTAGACAGGTTCGTCGTGGTGTTCATCGACGACATCTTGGTTTATTCCCAAAGTGATGCAGATCATGAGGAATATTTGAGAATTGTGCTCCAAGTACTTCGAAAAAAGGAGCTTTATGCCAAGCTGAGAAAGTGTGAATTTTGGCTTCGAGAGGTAGCCTTTCTTGGACATTTGATATCTGTCACGCCCCGGGACTCAGCGGAAGCCCGCCCGGCACGTGCACAGACCCGCCATACGTCTAAAATATATAAGGCGTCTAAAATAAAACAATAAATGAGACAATAAAAGGAAACAACTAGAAGTATCAGAGCAATATATATCATCTAGAAACTGAAGCAATGTGAAGAGTAGAGAGCTAAAACCACTAAATAAACCATTAAGTAGTACAACCAAAGGTCCAAATACAAGTACTAAAAGAGTACATAGGTGGTCTCTATACATGGTAACACAAAAACTCTCGTTCTCCGAAAATACAAAGAGAGGGAACCACCTAAGAGCAGAAGTAAATCCTTGCTATCTAGCTAGCGATCCCCTTGCCGCAGTCCCGTGCCTTCGTCGGTGCAGAGGGCTCTGAAAGGAAAATATAAAACAGAGGGCGTAAGAACTATTAAATAATAGTTCCGAGTGGGCAATTACTGACTTCAGTGAAATGCACCACTAGGCCCAAAACTAAGTAAGGTATGTAAGGCAAGTAAGAATAATATAAACAATTAAATCGCTGAAATGGAAGCTTAATATAGCATGAAGTCTCTACTTTCATCAATAATAATCTACCACATGGTCCCTACTTAGCATGGATTTGCATAAGTAATAATCTATCACATAATCTCTACTTAGCATTAATTTGCATATGTATGAAAGCAACTACTACAAGTAAGTGCACAAGAGTATCCAACATGTAAATGCATAAGTATGCAACTAACCCAATGTCTACAATGTAAATAGTAAAGATGTCAATGTTTACTATTCTAGTCAATGTCCAAAAGGTACAATATGTCACCAGTAACCCAATCTTGTGGAAGCTACCCGTAGGTAGTCCGGCCTGCACTGTGCCAACAATGGCCCCGTGGTAGTCAACATCCCCACTCTAGTAATGAGTCTCCCCCACGGCATCCCATTTTGGCGCCCAATCCTGCATGGGCGAGCATATGTCGCGATAGCTATCTTCGAAGTGCCGACTTGTAGGGAGCGACCCTCACAAGTATGTGCGAATGAGCACAATGGCATGCAAGCGAATAAGTCCGTCTCAGGTCCCAGTGGTTCATCACTGTTTCATCGGATCTAAAACCCAGAATTCAGCACATGTCCCAAAGGCCTGCCTCAATGTCATCGTGTCTAAAACACGGAATATAGTAACTGTCTCAATGGCCTATCTCTATGTCATCATGTCTAAAACATGGAATATAGCAGATTTTTAGTGGCCTATCATCATGTCTCTAAGTTGCAGTTCAACAGTTTTCTAGTTCAAGTGCCCCGTTACGGCATTCTAATTCACTATAATCAAACATGAGTTTAATGTTCATGAATACATATTTTAACCATCTTCCACACATGCATCATGTTTTCTCGACTTGGAAAAGAGAATGCTCTAAACATGCATGTTGTAATATACCGAAAATTCGGAAAATAAATGTCGAACTTTAGTCAAATTGACCAAAGTGCGAGGATGGTACACTTCGGAAGGTCCGAAGGTGTTAAAATGATCAAAAGTGTGTTGTGGAAGGTTTTCGAGAGCTAAAGAATCAAATCTGCAAAACTGCAGATTTTCAGCTCTCGGGGACCGGTCCCTGGTGGGAGAGACCGGTCCCCGAACGCGTATGAAATGAGACAGCCGAAAAATCGGCTAAGTCCTGAGAAATTAGCTCTCGGGAACCGGTCCCTGCCTGAGAGACCGGTCCCCGAGAGACCGGTCCCATAAGGAGAGACCGGTCCCTGCCTACGCGAACTGCCCAGTTCGGGCAGTGTATTTAAGTGAAAGTTGAGGGGTTTTATTGCATTTTTGCAACCCATTGAGCTATATTAGTAGGTTGAGGGGCTTTTCCTCTCATTCTCACCCTCTCAAACACTCTCTCCTCTCCCTCTTTCTCTCTAGAAGACAAAGGAGAAGAAGAAGAAAGGAAGAAAAGAAGGAAAAGAAGGAGAAGAAAGTGAAGAAGAAGATCAAAGAGCAAGGGGGCTTCATCTTCTTCCTCTCTAGTGCAAGAAAGGAGAGCTTACAAGGTAAGCTTTGAACCCTATTGTAGTAAAACCCTAAAATGGGCTTTGGATTAAGCCTGAGTTAGTCCTAGTGGGAAAGTCGGTGATGTTGGGGCCGAACCCACTGGAAACTTTGTTGTAGTTCTCACCCCACTATTTCCACAGAGCCGGGACCGAGCGAGCCGGCGAGCGACCGAGGTAAAGGTATCGCGCCTTAGTCAGAGGCCACCAAAGTTGGGTTTCATTTTGTAGTAAAGTACCCTATGATCATCTTTTGTATTTGATGACTAGTAATGTAAAGAAAAGAATGTAAAGCTTATCTTTGAGGTAAATGTGATGTAAGAAAGAAATGATGGAATTATGTAATGAAATGTAAAGAATCCTAAATGTAAGAGATGGATGCAATGTATATGATCTAAAATGAATCATATTACTTGTGAATGTTTAGTTTCCTTTTTCTTTCACTAATGGCTATTGCTTACCCTCGTGTAAGCCGTTTGTGTATGTTTCCGCTAGTGCTTTTCTCTATTGATGAAAATGTACATGTGATGAGCCTTGGGCGGATAGGGGAAACTCTGTCCGTTCGGCGTCTGTTTGACGTGCTCGGGTCGGGCCAAATTGGCATCGGTCCCGGGGCGTGACAGATAGCGTGGTATCAGAGCCAATAGTGAAAGAATAGGAATGGACCTAGAGACCCTTAGGATTGGAAGGCCTTAAGGATCTAGGAAACGTGAGTGACGTGGGATCAAAGTTAGCGAAAGCATGTGATTGGGTTAAGTAGGGACGTCTCTAATGTGATTAGAGGCTAAGTTTAATTTTCGTTTATCCTCTACTTCTAGTGTTGTGTCGGGCGGCCGACGACATGACGCTTGAGGCAAGGATGAATGTGCATGTTGCTTTCGCCTAATTGGGTATGGTCAAGTAATGTTGGTCAAGTGACTAATGCGAGTTGCTTCTTTTCAGGAAGCAATGGCACCTCGTGGACGACCGCAGACAAGGTCGATGCCGGAGGAGCCGAACGTGGAGCCTGAGCGATCCGGAGCGAGGGGCGACGGAGAGCTTAGGGAACAAATGGCCGCGCTTATCGGAGTAGTGCGGCAACAAGCGGAGTCTGTTCAACGCCAAGGGGAACAGATTCAGCGGCTCCAGGAGACCTTGGAGCGCCAGCAGGCGGCGGCGGCCCAGGCGGGTGTCGAGCATGTCGCGCCCCCTGTGGTAGTGCCGAGTGTTGTTGAGGGAGCGGCGGCAGCAGCGGCTGTTCCAGTTACGGTAGTACCGGCCGGGTCGGGAACTTCGAATCCCGATAGCGCGGCAGTCGATGCGGAGCGAGAGCGCACTTTGGCGGCTCTCATTCAATTCAAGAAGTTCGACCTACCTACCTTCGAGGGCGGTTTGGTGGAGCCAGCGGTCGTGGAGTCGTGGATCGACTCGATGGAGACGCTCTTCGAGGACTTGAATACCTCGGAGAAGGACAAGGTGTACCTCGCCACCCATTGTCTTGAGAAAGCGGCAAAGGTGTGGTGGAAGCGGGTGAAGCGGGATCGACCTACCGATCTCCCGCTCATGCTTTGGGAAGAGTTCAAGAAAGCGGTATTCGCGAACTACTTCCCCGACACGGTGAAGCGGAGGCTGCAAGAAAAGTTCCGCAAGTTAAGACAGGGCGATCGATCGGTGGGAGAGTATGAGCAAGAATTCTCCCACATTATTGACTGCGTTCCCGATGTTGTTCGCGATGATCGGGACCGGGCGGATTGGTTCTTGCGAGGACTCCAACCCCGGATTTATGAGAAAGTGCAGATCTTGAAGTTGTCGACCTTTGCGGAGGTCTTCGATAGAGCCTTGTGGGCGGAACACGGTAGCGCCCATGTACATGAAGAGAGAGAAGCTATGGCCGAGTCCAAGGACAAAGGCAAGAAGAGGACGGCGGGTGGTGCCGGGGGCCGGCCAAATGCTAAGAAACCCCCTCGGTATCCCCGACAGCAGGCAAGGAATTGGAGACCGCCTCGATGTGTTATATGTGGCGGAGAGCACAAGGTGTCGACTTGCCCGCAGCGAGACGGCAAATGTTTCAAATGTGGCAAACCGGGACATCTTATCCGGGAGTGCCCGTCGTGGACGTCGTCTGCGCCAACGGCGGCTTCAACACCGTCTACCCCGAGACAGCTTGCGGGGTTACCACCGGCGATGTCGGCTGGGCGCGCGTCATCACCGCGTCAGCCGGAGGGATCGAGAGCACCTAGCGGCCGAGACTTTGCCGCTCAGGTGGAGGAGCAACAACCTGCAGCACCCGACGACGTCGTGGCAGGTATAATTGTGATTAAAGGCACTAGAGCTAGAGCAGTGTTTGATACAGGCGCATCTCATTCATTCATTAGCATTTCATTTGCTAAAACACATGGCATAGAGATGGTGTACAATGAGGACTACTGGTGGGTGAATGCCCCAGAACATTCATTCAGTGTCCATAACGAGTGTTTGGCGTGTCCAGTGCAAATAAGCGATTGGATTATGCCGATCGATCTGCTAGTGCTAGATCAGATGTGGGGATTTGATGTTATCTTGGGGACCAACTGGCTCTCCAAGTACTATGCGGTGATAGATTGTGAAAGCAAGGTGATCACTTTTCGTGAGCCTAATCAAGAAGAGTTAGTCTACCAAGCGTGCAAAAGTAGGCGCTTCGCGGCGACCATATCGTCTGTAAGGGCGAAGAAAATGATCAAAGGAGGGTGTAAGGCCTATTTGGCAACCATGGTGGATGCTCGAAAGGAGTACCCAGAGTTGGGAGATATTCGAGTAGTATGCGAGTACCCGGATGTATTTCCGGCGGAGTTACCGGGACTGCCACCGGACCGGGAAGTTGAGTTTGTCATTGACTTGATTCCCGGGGCGGAACCAGTTTCGAAGGCTCCGTAGAGAATGGCACCGGTAGAGTTAAAGGAGCTAAAAGGTCAACTGCAAGACTTGCTCGATAAGGGCTTCGTGAGGCCGAGTGTGTCACCGTGGGGAGCTCCGGTGCTATTTGTGAAGAAAAAGGATGGCACACTTCGACTCTGCGTAGATTATCGCGAGTTGAACAAAGTAACGATAAAGAACAAGTACCCGTTGCCAAGGATTGACGATCTATTCGATCAGTTGCAAGGGTCCAAGGTGTATTCGAAGATTGATCTCCAATCGGGGTATCATCAATTAAAGATCAGGCCGAAGGATGTACACAAAACGGCGTACCGTACGCGGTATGGCCATTATGAGTTCACGGTAATGCCGTTTGGGCTTACTAATGCCCCGGCAGCATTTATGGACTTGATGAATCGAGTCTTTAGGCCGTTGTTGGATCGATGCGTCGTTGTGTTTATAGACGACGTATTGGTCTATTCAAAAAGCGAAGAGGAGCATGAAGAGCATCTGAGAGCTGTGTTGCAGATACTCAGACAAGAGAAGCTCTATGCAAAGTTGAAGAAATGTGACTTTTGGCTAAAGGAGGTCACATTCTTGGGTCATGTGGTATCGGGCGACGGAGTTTCGGTAGACCCGAAGAAAGTAGAGGCGATCAAGGATTGGCCTCGCCCAACGAATGTAGCGGAGATCCGCAGTTTTCTTGGACTAGCGGGCTACTACCGGCGGTTCGTGGAGGGGTTCGCCAAAATAACCACTCCACTAACGCGCCTCACGCATAAAGGAGTAATGTATGTTTGGAGCGACGATTGCGATCGGTGCTTCGAAGAGTTAAAGAACAGGTTGACGTCGACCCCGGTGCTTGCTTTGCCGACTCCGGGAGAGACTTTTGTAGTGTACAGTGATGCCTCGTATGTTGGTCTCGGGTGTGTATTAATGCAAAATGGGCGAGTTATTGCTTATGCATCGCACCAATTAAAGAGCTACGAGAAGAACTACCCGATTCACGACCTCGAGTTAGCCGCGGTGATTTTCGCGCTAAAGCTTTGGAGGCATTACTTGTATGGTGAACATTGTGAGGTATACACCGATCACAAGAGTCTAAAATACTTGTTCACCCAGAAGGAGCTGAATATGCGGCAGCGGCGGTGGTTAGAGTTGCTAAAGGACTATGATGTCACCATATTATACCACCCCGGAAAAGCCAATGTTGTGGCCGATGCCTTGAGTAGAAAATCGGCGGAGAACTTAGCGACGGCAATTACGCCCCAATCGCAGTTACAGAAGGAGATGCAACGATTCAGGTTGGAAGTGGTAGCGCGGGGAGTGCCGGCTACAGTTGCCACGTTGGTTGTGCAACCGACCCTATTGGAAAGAATTAAGGATCTCCAAGCTTCGGATCCTTATCTCCAAAAGGTTCGAGGTGATGTTCAGAGCGGTAAAGCCGAAGATTTTGGCATTGGAGTTGATGGCGCACTTCGATTTCGAAATCGATGGTGTGTGCCTAAAAATGATGAGTTGCGAAGGGCGATCATGCAAGAGGCACATCAATCTCCCTATAGTATACACCCCGGCGGCACTAAAATGTACAAGGATTTGAAAGAGCACTATTGGTGGCAGGGTATGAGAAGAGATATTGGGGAGTTCGTGGCGCAATGTCTAACGTGCCAACAAGTAAAAGCTGAGCGCCGATTTCCGGCGGGAAAGCTACAAAGTCTACCAATACCCGTTTGGAAATGGGAAGATATAGCAATGGACTTTGTTACCGGTTTGCCTCGATTACAAGGCGGACACGATGCGATATGGGAAATAGTGGATCGATTGACAAAATCGGCACANGCCCGAACTGGGCATTTTCGGGGTTCGGGGACCGGTCTCTGCATGAGGGACCGGTCTCTCAGAGACCGGTCTCTCTCCCTGGGACCGGTCCCAGAGAGACCTCCAGCCCAGACTTAGCCAATTTTCAGCTTCGTCCGTTTTCGCTCGTTTTCATTCGTTTGACCTCCGATTCGTCTCAAATCGAACCGAGACTCTCCAAACATGTTTTCAAACATGTTTTCATCATCTTTCCATCCTCGCTAATGCCGGATTTAGCTCACGGCCCAACCTAGCCTTTCGGGTTCCGTTTCCGCGCCTACGCGCACCGAAACGCCCGATAGCTCCCGAACTTCACCGAACTTCACTTGAACCATTCAAAGAGCTCTCCAATCGAATGTACACCGTAACTTAATAGTTTTAGAAGTCCGGTACCTTACAGGTACTACTTTGCAAGTTACACCTGCCAGAGTTTTGAGCAAAATTGTGAACCAGAGGGGCTAAAATATAGTTTTTACAAAATTAGGAAATGAGCCATCTGTGAGAAAGCTATCATTTTATTTGTGAAAAATAAAACTTTTCATAATGGAGGACTCCTATGCGAAATGGACTAATAGAGGGTCATAATGAGTAAGGAGAGCTATAGGAACTGACCTGCAATTGTTACAATTAAAGAAAAGAAAAATAATAATAATAATAATAATAATAATAATAATAATAGCAGCCTAAATAGACATCTCTCATCCCCTCACCCAGTCGCTGCTGCCTCAAGATATCAATGTGTGTGGCGCGAGGTGGGGGTAGGGGTAAAGGGGGGCAGCCCAAGTCTCTACCTTTTTCTATCCCTGTAGATCTCTCTCTCTCTCTCTCTCTCTCGCTCGCGCACGTGCGGGGTTTGGCCGCCATCTTACTGCCGTCACCGACCTCCACTACTCTGGCGACCTTTCCTTCAATGACGCTGGTGACCCTTCTCAAAGCTTCCCTCAAGCTACGATGTTCCCTGCAGCAAATTTGCCCCAACCCTGGTTTAGATACTGGGATCTTCATAGCTGACGGCCTATGAAAGGTGGAGCACGACGACCCTCGGCCTACCTCCAACCGTCCTTGGCCGACTCTGACCACCCTAGTCGCGCGCAAAGCCTCTGAACTGCCGCTGTTCCACTATTGCTGCTAGCTTTGAGTGGCCCTAGACCTGTGGCCATTGTTCCGGCCATCTTGGCTGTTGGCTACCCTGGTTTGGTAGAGCATGGTGACCCCTCGACCACCTTTATCGCCATGCTCACCTTGGCTAAGTAGAGGTGCCCGAGTGTTGAGTTGCATTGATTGCGCTCGTGGGCCGTATTTTGAAGGAACAAAAAAAATTCATCATCATCCGTCACCCCGCTTGATGGGCGCCCGCATTTCCGCACTTTTGTTGTGGCTTTTTTGATGCCTCGGAGGTGAAGCACAGTGTTCAGAGCGTCGCTGCCAATTAGCATGTGTGGCGGTTCAGCTTTCCAATCGCGAAAGCCTAGGTAACAAGTCCTGATTCCATCATCTTCTTTAATAATGTAATAAATGGAAAGTTTGGTTATTTTGTGCAATTGTGCTTCGCGAGCTACCTTGGGCAGCATTAATTACTCGTATTTGACCCTAGACTACTCAGTTCGGAAACCGTTTTGAAGCTCGATGGGACTTTAGACACTTAAATCGTCGAAATTAATCATAATATGCGATTTTGGTTTGAAGTTCATGAAAACATCACCGTGGCTGTCTTTGGACATTGCCAAGCCTTGTTGGCTAGTCAATCCTCACTGTTTTATGTGTCTAGTGATAGTGTGAGGATCATGGTGAGTTCCGAGGGAAAAAACGGCACATCTTAAACTTGAATTGGCATAGATTTGATACCGAAGCCCCTTTCAGTTTGCACTTTGTGTTCAGCTGATTCGACACCTAAATTAGTGCATTGTGGGATAGCAGATGGGAATATGAGACACAAAGTGTGGTTTAGGACCCTTCGGAGGCCGAAATGGTTATTTTGGCAATTTTACGTGAATGTCGACATAAATTAGAAATCGGTTGTCAGAACCGATGTTCCAGTCACGTTGTTGGTGTTGTTGGTGAGTTCATGTCACTATTATATGGTGATGTGATGTTGGGGCCATTTTTTGGTTGAATGCAGGTCGTGTGTGCGTTCCGACACCAAAATGGTGTTTGAAGTACCGAATTGGGCCTTGTTCACCTAACTGCTAGTAGGGTAGGAGGCATGACCATGCTTATTGTTGGCTAGAGTACTGTCATAGTTGCATTCCGAGAGGAAATGGCCTTCAGAAGTGATCATATAGTTGTGTGCTGTCCCATTACCGAAAATGACAACTTCTAGACTTATCGGGGCACAAAGTCTTGCTATTTTCGTGCAGTAATTGTGCACTTGGACTTCAGAGCTCGTGGGATGTGTTGTGGAGGGCTCTCTGGTCAAAACCAGCAATATTATATGCAAATGACCTTCCTCTAGTTCCTATATCAAAATTGGCGTATGTCAGAACCCGTTAAAGCAAAGTTTTGGGGCAGGGGTTTCTGTTCTGTCACACCTTGCGTGTGGTTGTCCTAGCACCTAATTCGGTGAGTTTGGACATTGCTGTGGTCTAAGGAGGCCTACGACATGTCATTGGACACTCTAAGGGTTGGTTTGAGGTTTCGGAGGATTAGGTGATGATTTATGCGAAGTTCGAAAATCGGATAAAGAAACTGATGTTCTAATTGCACTGATTCACATCATTGGCGACCTAATGTCGAGGGTTGCTATCGGCTTTGAGATTTGGGAGTTGTTTGAACTCCTGTAGAGTATCTTATGGTTGGTCTAATCCTGAAAGTCGGATTGTGAAAACCTGACATTCGAAATATGTTGTGGTGCACTTCGGTGTGGTATAGGTGTGTCGGTTAGTATAGTAGACACATAGCGTTTTATATTGACACTCAGTGTTTATGTCTAGGTTCATATGGCGCCTAGAGACATTGGTGGAGTCGCGAACTTAGGTATTCGGTTTATAGGTAGGTGCTTCAATTCGAAGTTGATAAAGTGGTGCCTATTCGGTTACCTTTCCTTATCTTTCTATTCTCGTGTATTCTTGAGTATATCTTTTGCACCACTTGACTTATCATCGTAGTTGCTCTACTACAGTTGATACATTATATAGATTATTCTTGAGTTGTAGAGCAATACGTCATATGGTTATATGACATATGTTGACCTGGTTGGTTGGTGTTACGCATTGATATATATTTCATTACTTGATTATATTACAGATGTTGTCCTAGGCGATCGGTATTACACATTTATAGATATTGCATTACTTGATTATATGATAGTTGTTGACCTAGTCGGTCGGTGATACACATTTCTCTTGTGACATTGTGTTGACCTTATTGGTTGGTGGATTATCTAGTTATTTCTCTCGGCTATTTCTTGTTGGTTTGGCTATAGAGCATACAACGTCGATCGCCACAGCTCGTGAAGCATTTCACATACACCAACGATTTGGCCCTCGCAATGGTGTTCTTTTTCGAAAAAGTGATCGTGTTCCAATCCGTGAACCCTTATGTGGTATCTTTTGGTAGTGGGATTATATGCTAGGTGACTAAGCACAAGTGTAATATTGCCTGAGGTCCTTAGACCAGCCAATATGGCGATATTTGAATTGGGTTTGGAAATTGGGATGTTTGTCCAGTTGACGCACACGCGCGCGCGCGTGCACACACATATAGTGTAGAGCTACCATGCTATTGGAACCATAGAGAATTTGATGCTTACAATTTTTTGATCCTTGGATCAAGAATTGTACAGTTGGGATGATTGCGGTCCCCCTCTAGGGTTGAGTAGTACCCCTAGGGTTAGTGGTCTCCACAAGTTAATAGTATTAATCCCAAGGTTAGAAATGATTAAGAAGGCTAATCTAAGGGCCAAAAAGTCAGAAGCACCAGATCCTCTATGCTTTTGATAGCATAGTAGCTCTACTCATATATATATTGTAGAGCTACTATGCTATCGGAAGCATAAAGTAGTTGGTTCTTCCGATTTTTTAGCCCTTGGATCAAAAATTCTACGGTTGGGATGATAGCGGTCCCCTTAGGGTTGAGTGGTCCCCCTAGGGTTGAGTGGTTCCCATTGGTAATAATATTAATCTAATGGTTAAAAATGATCAACGGGGTTGATCTAAGGGCTAAAAAATCGGAAGCACCAACTATTTTATGCTTCCGATAGCATAGTAACTCTTCTCTCTCTCTCTCTCTCTCTCTCTCTCTCTCTCTCTCTCTCTATATATATATATATATATATATATATATATAGAGAGAGAGAGAGAGAAAGAGAGAGAGAGAGAGAGAGATATATAGAGAGAGAGAGAGAAAAAGAGAGCGAGAGAGAGAGAGAGAGAGAGAGTCCGGTTGGGATCTATTAATAGTACCAACCACTTAGTGCTATCCAATGTTCCACCATTAGATCTACCCATTGATCAATTCCACCCCTTAGATCATGCTATCCTACCAACCATTGGCTAAACCCTATGAGGGGCGGCCTGCGGGGGAGGGAGAGGATGGTGGAGGTGGCGGCGCCATTGACAGCGGGTGTAACACCCCATACGTAGTCTTTTGTTTTGACCCCTATTCCTTTGAAATTTGGATCTCTTCGTAAATATTATTAGTTGAGGGACTTGGCGGCATATTGTAATAATTAAATCCCTAATTTTATCTTCCCCTATCCATTTCTTATTCTCTTTCTTCTCCTCACATCCGTATGCCTCCCCTTGTCCCGCACGCACGCACGACACCGTTCGATCACCATCATCGTCGCTGTCATCCGTGGCCGCCGCTTCCACAATCCTCATCTATTGGCATTTTTGGTTCACCGTTGATGGTATCTTGTCATCATCGTTGTTACTGTCTTTCAGAAGATTCCTTTCTTTCATTTCTATCCCTAATACCTATTGTTGAAAGCATCCAATCCCGTTTGTTCATGTCATATGAATATTTTGTGCATCTTTTTCTTGATGATTGAAATTTAAAACCATTAAAATTTAATTTCTATTGATCTAATTAATATTGATTGTAGTATTAATTTTTATCCCATATTCTCCATGTAATTTAGTTGTCCAAATTCTGCATATTCTACATATTTTTCAGAATGCCCTCTACATGTTCGCCAAAATGCCTAAAAGAAAGCATATGTCATTTTTGTTTCTAATTTTGATCCTATTTGATTGCAGATTGTAAAATTAAGATTCAACATCTGAAAATCATCTTTTCGAACACTAGAACCTTCGTTTATTATTAAAATTTCATTCATATTATCTTGCTTTGAATAGTTTAATCTTTGAAACTCTTCATCTTCTTTATTAATAGTTGAGTTCCTTGAGTTTATTATCCTAAATCTCCTTCATGCTCCGTCTCAACCTATTTGCACGTATTTGCAAATGATCTTGTCAATCTATGTGAGCCTACCCAAATTTAAATTTTTGTCACGCCCAGATGCCGCTACCAATTTGGTCCGGTTCGGGCGCGTCGAACAGACGCCGAACGGACAGCACCTCTCCTGTCCGCCCAAGGCTAAACAACCAGATCGTGTACAAATAAGCGCCCAGAAATGCTTAGATAACATACATGATCGAATATAGCGCACACAAGTGCAATACACCTAAGAGCAAGAACCACAAGTAATATACTAGTGTATAAAGAGAGATAGTCTAACTATTACATTCATTCAATAGTTACATCATTTGATTGCATTACATTTTTCACCTACCAAAATGTAAATACATATTTTCCTCAAAATGCAAGTAGCTCTCCCATATCTATCCAGACATCATCTAGTGCACGAGGGTACTCTAATGCATAAAGGAAAAGCTACCAACTAAACTCACTTAGGGTGCTATGCCCTTACCGCGGTCCTCGCTTGACTCGCCTCTGTGTGTACCTGTACCCCAAAACCACACGGGGTGAGAACTATATAAATATAGTTCCCAGTGGGTTCGGCCGCCGACGCCGCCGGTTTTCCCACTAGGTCTAAGCTGGCACAGACAGAGAGATAGATAGATATATAAAGATAAACTGCAACTACTCTATCATGCCACCAATGATAATAATGCATGCAACGACTACTATCATGCTAGTATCATGTCATGAGTATATAAAGGAGCATAGTAATGCAAACTACAACATACACTATGTCTACTCAAGGTAATAATGCAAGTTTACTATGCATTTCATGTTTCTTACCCAATTCACTTGGTTAACCCGAAGGTTAAACCCTCGACTCACTCTCAATCTCATAGGTGAGGAGAAACTGCACTCGCACACCGAGACCGTCAGCGGGACAACTACGTCTGCCCCTAGTGAAGTACTCTGGAGACTCGTGTCTCGGTGGAGCGACCACCGACAAGCAAAAACAGACTAGTGAGTATGATCCAATCCTCACAAGAGGATACCCTGTCTACTAGGGTCAATGTGCCTCTGCTGCACAGTCTTGATACATAATCAATGTTGGGACTTCTACTATCCCTAAGTTCATGTCAAATTTACTACACTAGACTCGATGCCACTCGTTCGATCATTGTAGTAAGTTTTCTATTAGTTGACATGCCACTCGTTTAATGCCACTCTACTGGGTTGTCATATGTCCAAGTTCGGCTCTTTATGCCGCTATAGGATTCTATGCCATAAGACCCAATCCTCATGCTACCCTAGTCTAGGTGTTCAACTCATAGGTACACTACTAAGAAGCATGCAAGGAAAAAGGAAATATACATTTATTAATCCTATAATGCAATATGGTCAACACTTATGTAACTTAGACATAAAAAGAAACCCGGATGTTCCGGAACGACACCCCCCACCTTTTGCGTGTAAGGAGGCTCTAGAAGTGTGCTTCGGCGTCCTTTACGACGAAGCCTCGGTCTTCTTGGTCCAAACGATGCTCAACCGGCCTTATTTTGCCGATAGTTCTCAACCCGCTCGACGAATCGAATTTCCGACTTCGCCCTCGCGTTTAGGCACCTACCAATTAGGTTTACAAAGCCTCAAATGAGATCAATCCCATACTTTACCGAAAAACCCTATTTTGGTGCCCTAGGGTTAGCACCAAGCTAAACCCATCTCAAAATCCTAGATTCTAGCTCTAATCCTTCCATTCATGGTGCTAGGGATCCATTTGATCCCATCCAAAGAGCTAAAACCCAAAAACCCCAAATCTCACAAGCTAGGGTTAGAAGCTTACCTCTAGGTTAGCTTAAAAGAGAGAAGAGAGGATGAGGGAGAAGTCCAAAAGCCTTCTTTTGTTGATCTCCTTCTTCTTCTCCTTCCCTTTCTTCCTTATTTCCTTCTCCTTTCTTCTTCTTCTTCTTTTCTCCTTCTTTTCTAGAGAGAGAAAGCAAGAGAGTGTGAGGGAGGGAGAGAGAGTGAACTGAGAGAGAGTGAGAGGGAGAGAGGGACTAAAAAGCCCTCTAATGTAACAATATCCAGCTGGCCCCCTCCACTTTTCACTCTGTGCACAGCCCTCACTGGGCGTTCTGCGCGCGGAGGGACCGGTCTCCCCGACTTGGGACCGGTCCCCGAGAGCTTCAGCTCGGGTCACGCGTTCGGGTACCGGTCTCTCCCAGAGAGACCGGTCCTCGGGAGACCGGTTCCTTCCTGAGAGACCGGTTCCCGAGAGCTGGGACTTCAGGACTTAGCCAAATTTTTGGCTTTTTGCGCTGGGATCACGTTCGGGAACCGGTCCCTCACTGCCAGGGACCGGTTGCCTCAAGCAACCCCCGCGACACCAGCTGATGGGACCGGTCTCTCCCTGCCAGGGACCGGTCCCCGAGAGCAGTTTTGCTCCAGTGCAGATTTCGCACTATTTGCTCTCGTGGACTCGTTTCCAATGCACTTTTGGTGATTTTAATATCTTTGGTTTTTCCAAAGTACACCAACGCGACCCTTGGTCGATTCGGGATGAAGTCAAATCCTCGTATTTCGAGAATTCACTTCCTCACAATTTTTGTATAAGCTTTTCTGTCTAAATGCTTATATCTTCTTTGTAATTTTATTTTTAGTAGCTTATAAAAAATCATAATTCTTAATTTAGGTTCCAGTGATTGACTTCCTTTGCATTTTCGACTGGATAGCTTCTTAGCTTAGATGCTGCTTTTGAGGTAAGCGAACGGACACCCATTAGTGTTTTTGCAAAATAATTTAGGTTACTATTGTGAATGTGTGAAAATCTTTATTCTGTAGATTTTAAAATTAATGATTAAGCATATTATTAAATATTTTTGTAAACTGAGTTTCAACTGTGATTGAAAGATTCTTTTAGCAAAAGAATTTTAGAATTTGATAATCTGTTCTGTAAATTAGTGACTGCATAAGTATTTTAAATTATAATGTCTCTTGGTAATCTACTATATTAATGTTGGCCATGTCGACATGTATTCTATTATAAAAACTAGCTTCATCTCTGTATTATTGTGCCTTCGGGTGCCTGTGCCTATCCATGCTTTTGTTCTGTATTTGTGCTTTTGAGCGCCTCTATTTTGTATATGCAGCTTTGGGCGCCTCTGTTCTATTTTTCTTCTACAGGTGCCTCTAAATCTCGCCAACGGATTACACAATATAATTAGTTATCGGAGTCTAAATTTTTATTTCGTTTATTTACTGAAAGAAAAAATACTTTGTAAATTTATAGTCCCTATTTGATCTGAATTTTACATTCTAATAATCTCTATTTTCTGTGCAAATTACAGACCAGTTGCGTAAATTAATTTTTTGTATGAAAATTTACATCAAAGCATTTATTATATATTTATTTGTATGCTTAAGCCGACTAGTACGATGTATGGTTGCTTACTTGATTTACCAGACGGGGGTGGGACTGAGTGAAAGTTAGAATAGTTGCTATTTGAGTTTATTTTTGTTTTTTGTTTGGTGTGTCCGATGTAGCTAGATGTTAATAATTGGACTTCGTAAAACTATCATCTGGATTTATTCTGTCACGCTCTGTTGTACCTTTCCTAAGTAGGAGGCAGGAGGCCTGTACGAGTGCGTGCGCCAGACCCGCCGAATGGACAGAGTTTTTCCTGTCTGCCCAATGCGTCACAATCGGTACAACTCAAGACATTCTAAATAGGAATAGTGTAGCACACTGAACTTTAGCAAACTGCAAGGTTCTAGTGTTGGAATAGTATATGGAGATTTTCCTGGTATTCTCGAGGGTCGTTGACTGCGTTCGACCTATTACTCGCGTCTTGAGGAGTGAGGGTGAGAACTTAGCACCAAAACCTCCAAACTACAGGTTTTGGGGTGTTGGGTACCGATACTAGAGAGGGGGTATCGGAACCACGTCGCGTAACCGAGATGAGAGCTCTCGGGTTTGAGCTCTGCGAGGCAGAATACCGGTACTGCATTGCCCGAGTACCGGTACTAGAGCCTGGTACCGGTACTGCATCGCGCGGGTACCGGTACACTGCAGTCTGTCTGCTTGACAGAGGCTTGGGTTTGCGCGTTCGGTCGTGGGGCACCGGTACTCCAGCCCGCGTACCGGTACGCAGTGCAGATGCAGTCTGTATGTTTTTGAGGGTTCTTTTTTAGATTGTTACATCTCTATAAATAACCCCCCACCCCTTTAAGGGGCTTTTTGTACTGGGAACCTGAGGAGAAAGAGGTGAGTCTCCTCCTCAACCTCTCTCTAGATTTCATCTCTTTTCTTGTGAGATTTCTTGGATTAATCTCCTCCTTTTGCTTCTTCTTCATGGGGTTTGCCATTTGGACCTTGGAGAAGCCTTGGAGAGAAGGATTTGAGCTTGTTTGAGGAAAGAACTCCAACCCTAGCACATTCCTAGCTTGCTTTGGAGCTTATTGAGAGGTTAGTAGCTTTGATCTCTCCTTTAGTTCATGTTTTGTGGGATTTTTGGAGATGAAAACCTAGTTTTGGATATTATGAAAGTTTTGAGGAGCCCAAGGATCTATCTAGATTGTATCTATCACCTAGAGGGGGGTGAATAGGTGAACGGCCAAAAACCACAAATCTTGATGCAATAAAAATAAATGCGGAAAATAAAAAGCACATCGAGATTTACGGGGGAAAACTCCAACTTGGAGAAAAACCCACGGGACCAACACGCGAAAAAACAATTCACTAAGAGAAAAGATTACAAGGTGATTGCCGACTCCACGGACTCAACCTCTCTTAACCTCCTATGAATCTTCGCGCTACCCTTCGGGTTGTCCACGCCCTCACGTCCGAATCCACGAACGCCTCCACTTCGAATCCACGAAGCTTCAATCACGCCGAANTCTCTCTAGAAGACAAAGGAGAAGAAGAAGAAAGGAAGAAAAGAAGGAAAAGAAGGAGAAGAAAGTGAAGAAGAAGATCAAAGAGCAAGGGGGCTTCATCTTCTTCCTCTCTAGTGCAAGAAAGGAGAGCTTACAAGGTAAGCTTTGAACCCTATTGTAGTAAAATCCTAAAATGGGCTTTGGATTAAGCTAGAAATGGTTTTAATGGAGTATTTAGAGTCTTTGGAGCTTTCTTTTTGCTTCCTTTGAGATCAAGACCATGAAAATGGTGAAGCTTGAGGTGAGCTTCATCACCTCTCATGGTGAAATCCAAACTAGCGTTTGGAGTGAACTAGAAATGGTTTTACTGGACTATTTAGAGTATAATGAAGCTATTTTTGCTTCCCAATAAGATCAAACCCTAGGTTTTGTATATGCATTGGAGCTAGGGCACCAAATTGGGGCTTTTGCTCATGGAGATTTCTAAGTGAAATTGACCCTTCAAAAACCTAATTGGGGGTATTTCCGACGCGTTGGTGCGCTCGGATTAACGTTACGAAAAGCCAAAGTAAAGATATGAGCAAAATGGCCTAATAGGGCTTCGTTTTGCCGCAGGTAGTGAACCGGGCGATTAAAAATCCTAAGCAAATCATCGGAGCACCTTTGAAAGCCTACGAGGTAGGTGGTGCTTCTCAAACTTATTGAACTGCCCTCTATGCCTAATGTGTCATTCAATTGAGCATATGTTACATATTTGTTGCATGCATTTTAGGGTAAAGTAATGATGGAAATGTAATGATGCATGATTGTGAGTACAACTTGCATAATATGATGATCGAGAACTATGCGATATCGAAAACCCTATGTGTATGCATGAGATAAAAGTGAGCACCCAAAGTGAGCAAAAGAATAGAGTGACACAATGACATAGATCGAGTGGCATTCGATAAAGCTAATGTGAAATGACACTAGAGTTAGTGTGATGTAAAGAACTAAAGTGATGTAAAGAATGAAGAAAGTGACAACGTGTAAAGTTAACGTAAAGTGGGGCAATAAGAACAAGAATTGTAACGAACAAGAATGCTAGAGTTAGCAAGAGTAATGAAAATGTAAAGAATGTTATTGCATGAGTTTGCAACATAAAGTGATGTAAAGAACACTAGAGCTAGTGTAAAGTCAAGATTGAACTTGTAATCCTTTGAGTTAAGGATATGATCATACTTGCTATGAGTTCCGTGCTCGAGGGCGGTCGCTCACCCTCGGGCGATGCGCTCCGGAGTTATGCATCACGGGTTGGAGTAGACCCGAAGGACGGTCCTAGCTGGTGAGTTGTGACGCACTGGACCTTTGCAAATTGCGAGGTTCGAGTGTTTGGGTGTATTTCGAGCTTTTCCACACTTGGTGGAGGGTTGTAGAATGTTTTCCGACCTAAAAAGTTCGAAAACCTGAGTTTTGGTTTGGTCCTGAGAGTTTTCACTCTCGGGGACCGGTCCCTGGAAGGAGAGACCGGTCCCCCAATGAGCAGTGTTGCGGCAGCCCTGAGGCAACCGGTCCCTGGCGGGCGAGACCGGTCCCCGAGCGCGCCTTCCCTGAGAGAGACCGGTCCCACGCAGGGAGAGACCGGTTCCCGAACGCTGGTTTTTCGGGTTCGCAGTGAGAGACCGGTCCCTGCTGGGGAGAGACCGGTCCCTCTGGGCGAAAACTGCCCAGACCGGGCTGATCCAATATTGGATTTTTGAGGGGTCTCTTGGGATTTTGTTACATTAGAGGGTCTATATGACCCCTCCACCCTCTCTTCTCCCCATTTCTCTTCTCTCAACCCTCTCTACACCCTTGATAGAGAAGAAGAGGAAGAAGGAGAAGGAGAGGAAGGAGGAAAGGAGAAGGAGTTTGGGGCTTCTAGTGGGCTTGGAGCATCTTCCTCACCATCTCATCTCCCTTGGTGCTTGAAGGCTTGGTCTTGGAGCTTGCATAGGAGGAGATCTTCACCCTTGGAGCTAGGATTGGAGCTTCTAAGGAGGTTNTAGCTTGAATAACAGTCTCCCAGTGGGTTGAAGACTGATATAGCCCTGTCGTATAATGAAGGCCGGTAGTATCAACATGCATACCTAAGAGCTCTCCAATAGTATAAGGAGTGACGTGAATCTTCCGTTTACGCACATAAGACTCAAACACATAAGTCCAAGTCTCCTCATCCTCTCCAAGTACTACCCCGTTCATATAGAACTCTCGAATTCGTTCCACACAAAATAGGGCACGAGCTGGAACCCGTCCAACAGGCTCAATAGGGACCCTTTGCAGCAAACGGCCAAAATCTGGTACCTCCTTGACCAGCTCAATGAAGTTGACATAGCGTTCAGCCAGAACTGACCGGCTCGAATAAATCTGCTGTCGCGCTAATGAAGCCTCTGCAGCACGTTTGGAGCGCCTTTCACGTGCATGAGGATCACCTCCTCGTGAGGATTCGCCTGCTAGTCCTTTTCCTTTAGCAGCTCGAGTAGCAGCGTCTTCAGCAGCTTCAGGCGAGCTGGCCTGATAATCAGGATCTGATCCAGATGACTCGTCGGCAGTACGAGTTCTCTTTGACTGACCACGTCGTCCTCGACCACCACCACGACCACGACCGGCAGCCATAAGCACCAGAAGAAGGATCACGAGCGAAAACGCCATCTTCCTATATGAAAATGAACCATTCATGAAGAAAATTTCGAAAAAATCTGTAAAAATAGCGAAAAAATTTCAAATAATATTAGAATGCATACAAAGGCTATTTCTAACCAGATCATGAAAAAAATTTTCAATAAAAATAACATTTTACAAAAAATCCCGAAATAACATGAAAAATAAAGCTTAGAACATGGATCAGCGAAAAATAACATGATTTGATGTGATTCAAGTGTTCTAGAAGCAAGATAATGTCATTAAGCACTGATCTACAGCAAAAAATTGCATCAAAAACGATCAACAACAAAGATCTATGCAGGAACACGAAATTTTTTGAAAAATAAACATGAACGCGATGAAACGATTAAATCCAAGCGTAATACTCACAAATTTTTGGGGAAAACGTGTAGATCTGGAAGAGGAAGACACCAGGGAATTTTAGAGAGAGAAAGATCGAAGTTTGGTTTGGATTAGAGTGAGAAGAAATCTCTGTAACCGGTTATATTTCCGCGGCTACAGTAACTTGTACCGGTACACGGGATTTTGTACCGGTACACTTTGCCAGATTTCGAAAATATGATTTTAAAAAAAATCCCGAAATTACATGAAAAATAAAGCTTAGAACATGGATCAGCGAAAAATAACATGATTTGATGTGATTCAAGTGTTCTAGAAGCAAGATAATGTCATTAAGCACTGATCTACAGCAAAAAATTGCATCAAAAACGATCAACAACAAAGATCTATGCAGGAACACGAAATTTTTTGAAAAATAAACATGAACGCGATGAAACGATTAAATCCAAGCGTAATACTCACAAATTTTTGGGGAAAACGTGTAGATCTGGAAGAGGAAGACACCAGGGAATTTTAGAGAGAGAAAGATCGAAATTTGGTTTGGATTAGAGTGAGAAAGAAATCTCTGTAACCGGTTATATTTCCGCGGCTACAGTGACTTGTACCGGTACACGGGATTTTGTACCGGTACACTTTGCCAGATTTCGAAAATATGATTTTAAAAATCCATCAAATTAAATTAATTTCATATAAATTAAAGATTTTACTCCAAAAATCATTAGAATGAAAATAATATATTATAAAATTTCAAAATCCATCAAAACATCAAAATTTCATTATAAAAAATGATTTGATAATTCAAAACCATCAAGATGTAAGTTGATGAAAAAAATAATTTATAGAAATTCAATAAAATTGACACCAATTTATCGCAATATGTTCAAAATAGAGATCTAACCAATATGATACCGGGGGTGGCTCTTTGAGCATCTTATTCAAACTAACACCTTATTACTCCGAAATATTCTAAAATATTCAATTGTTTCTTTTCAATTTTTTTTCGGTTTAATCAATTCAATTTTCATGTGGTAGCTTCACACACTTGCCGGACGACCGGGGTGGTAGCTCTTTCCTACATGTGGTGGTAGTTTTCACACTCCTTTAAGGATGTAACTCTTTCCACATCTTTTAAACATAGGAGTTTCTTTTTCTCCTTTTTTTTTTAAAATTTCAAAACCCCCTAAAATAGGCAATCTCACAATTGAAAATATTTTGACAAATTTTAGTCTATAAGAGAATATCCATCCATCATCTCCAACACACACAACCACGATGAATTAATCACCAAGAGATCAAATTTGATTTCAAAACTTTGATGAATATATGCATTAAGAGATCATATATCAAATTATTGTCAAAATAATAAAAAGTGGAGTAAAAA
>NW_017890854.1:0-32235 GCF_001540865.1 Ananas comosus | reverse complement strand
GCGTCCAGTCGACGCGGCCGTCGGTGGAGCTCCTCCATAGTGAGCCGGAATCGCCGGCGCCGATGCAATTGAAGGGGCAGGTGAGGCTCCTCCTCCCGGGCAATCTCGAATGAAGTGTCCCGGCTGCCCACATTTGTAGCACTTGCCCCGGCCTTGTTCACAGCGCGAGACCGGGTGGTCTCCGCCGCATATCATGCATCGCCGCACTCCACCGCTCTTCTGTTGAGTGTGCGCATACTTCAGGGGCTTCTTGTAACGTGTCTGTCCCCCCGAACTACCGCCGTCTTGGCGTTTCTTGCCTTTATCCTTGGATTCCGCCAAAAGCTCATGCTTCTCCCGAACGTGGGGGTCTCCGTGCTCCGCCCATAGCGCTCGATCAAAGACCTCAGAAAAGGTCGTGAGCTTAAGTATTTGCACGGCCTTGTAGATTCCCGGCCGAAGTCCTCGCAAGAACCACTCGGCCCGGTCCCGGTCATCCCTGACAACATCCGGGACGCAATCGATAATATGGGAGAATTCTTGTTCATACTTCGCCACTGAGCGGTCCCCTTGCTCTAGCTTGTAGAACTTCTCCTTGAGCTTCTGTTTCAATGTATCGGGGAAATAGTTGGCGAACATCTCCCGCTTAAATTCCTCCCATATCATCGGCGGAAGGCCGGGAAGCCGATCCCGTTTAACGCGCTTCCACCACACCTTCGCCGCCTTTTCCAAACAATGGGTGGCGAGGTAGACTTTATCCCTCTCCAAGGTACGCAAATCATCGAAGAGAGTTTCCATCGAGTCAATCCAAGACTCGACCATCTCCGGTTCCACCTTCTCGCCCTCGAAAGTTGGCGGATGGAACTTGTTGAACTTGATAAGAGCCGCCAACGCGCGCTCTCCTTCCACCTCTTCGGCCGACACATCGGGTGTAGCCGATCCCGATGCCGCCTGTGGTGCGATCGCTGGCGGTGGGCGTGCCGTCACTGGAACCGCCGCTATACCCTCACCCTCCGCCACCTCGGGTACACGGGTCGAGGGCGCGGGCGGACCACCGCCCTCAGCCACTGTCGCAGGCGCTGCCGCGAGCTGCCGCTCCATAAGCTCCTGGAGCCTCTCGAATCGGGTCTCCTGGCGCTGCACCACATTAGTCAACGCGGTCACTTGCGCCTGCAGCCGATCCATCATGCTCGGCTCCGTCTGCTCGGGCACCTCAGGTGGCGGTGCCGGAGTGGATCTCGTACTTGGGCGTCTCTTCGGTGCCATAGCTCCTGAAACGCAACCACTTGGTTAATCACTTTAACCAACTTCCTCGTCGGAATCACGACACACGACGACTCAGCAACAAAATCGGGCGGAAGCACACAAGCGTACTCGTCCTAGGCTCTTGGCATCATGTCGTCGGCCGCCGACACAACCACCTCAAGTCGAGAACTCATACAACTCGAATCCGTCTCTAATCACAACTAGAGACCTACATCAACTTCGACCCAATCGATTTAACCTCCGCCATCGCTATAGGTTCACGTTCCGCTCACGCACCTATAACCTTAAAGCTTGCCAACCTAGGGTCTCCTAGGTCATCCTAGACTCTCTTTACTTGCTCTTATTGCTCTGATACCACAAAAGACTGTCACGCCCCGCCCCGAAACCACTACCAATTTGGCACGGCTCGACCGTGGCGGCGGAACGCCGAACGGACAGCACCTCCCTTGTCCGCCCAAGGCTCAACGACAGGAATGTGTACAAGAATTTACCCAGGACTTTAAATTCTAAACATACACATTCAACGTGGGCACGAACAGTGCCGACAACAAGAAGAGCAAGTAATCCACAAGATATACGAGTGAAATAAAGAGAGTACTTTACTAACCATTACAATAGTTACATTCTGTACCTTTACATCATTTTCCAAAGTGAATACATTTGATCCTCAAAATACATAGCTCTCCAACCTCACCTACATGAATCTCTCTCAATACATAGGGGTACTAATGCAAAAGGGAAAGCTACTACACTACACGCTCATGATGCTTGGTGCGATGCCCGTTGTGCGGTCCTCTCTCTGCAGCCCTACTAACCACTGAAAATAGTGTGGGGTGAGAATATTATCCATAGTCCCAGTGAGGGCTCGCCGTTCGACTCTGCTGATCTCCCCACTAGGTCCAAGTGGGAACAAGCAACAACCAGATAGATACGATAGAAGATAGATATATGTGTCTGAAAGCTTGTACAATGCGGTAAGTAGGAAAACTATGCTACTATGCCCATAATCATAATAGAATGCAGCATCATATTAAAAATAAGAGTTGCTATCATGCTACAAATTCGATGCATGTTACGAATAGCAATGTTCAAGTGACTTAATAACGCTTTCCCATTTACTCACTTGGGCGAGCCTAGGGCTCGCCCATTCGACTCACCTTCAAATCAAAGTGGTATGGAGCTCCAGTGCACCCAAGCCCGGGACCGTCTCGGCGGACCTCTCATGTGGTCCGGACCTCCAAGTGTCCTACGTCGAACGACATGGCCCGGAGTACCTCGGCGACAATCCCCTCCATGTGAGGGATTGGATGGCTATACCACCTAGAACGCAGACTGTGGACTAGATCTATCCTCTCCAAGTGAGGATACACTGTAACTTGGGTTAACACCCAATCCAATCCTCTCCAAGTGAGGACGCCCTAAAACTAGGGTCACGACTGACGCGAAATCATATCGGTTCCATGACATTCATTGCGCAATGCTATTTTAGCTTTTCTAAATTCATTGTTCACATGGATTTCTAAGGGATCCACCTATCCCTAGGTCCATCGACCTTAGTGTTTTACACTACATAATGCCACGTCGTTTACATTCAATTTTTGGAGTGCCACTGCGTCTGTGTTTCTTCAACAATACACACTAGCTTTCTATGTCATTCAATACGCCCCTCGGGTTCATCTCTTTTCATTCGCACGGTAGGATGTCACTGTCTCGACGCCGAATCGCTCACCTAATCTAAATTCTACGCGAGCGTTCCCAGACACCTAGGTCATAAATTTAGAAAGCATAAGGAATGGAACTACTTATGAAATCCTCATGACCATCAACTGGAGAGATGAGAATTAAATGCAAATCTATAGACACTAGAAAGGATTTGTGAGAAGTTCGGATGACACCATCCACCTTTAATCGATGCAGAGCGTTTTGGCAATTCTCTCGGGCGAGCTTTACGAAAAGGTTAGCCTTCCATCGCCCGAATCAACGACTAGCTCGCCCGATATTTGGCCGACGAACTATCTAGTCGGTCTCGCTCGAATGCCAAAATCGACTTGCAAGCCCAAGCAGTTTTGGGACCCTATCAAATAGGTTTCCCAGGCTTTCAAAATGAATGCGATCTCATTACTTTATACAAAAACCCATTTTGGAGCCCTAGGTTGCACTAATCAGCAAACCAACCCATAAATCCCTAGATTCTTGGGATTGATCTATTTAGAAGCTAGCTTAGGGTTCATTTGACCCATTCCAAAGCATAAAACCCAAAAACCCTAAGTTCTAGGAGCTAGGGTTTGTAGCTTACCTCTTGAGCTACACTAATGGGAAGAGGAGAGGGAGAGGAAGATGCTCCTAGCTTCCTTCTTCTTCTTCTCCTTCTTCTTCTTCTTCTCCTTCTTCTTCTCCTTCTTTGTTATCTCTAGAGAGAGAGAGAGAGAGCAAGAGAGAAATGAGAGTGAGAGAGAGTGAAATGAGAGTGTGAGAGAGAGAGAGGGCTCAGCCCACTCAAATAAAGGCCATTTTGCATAAAAGCCCCTCAACTTTCACTCCTGTGCGCTGCCCTCACTGGGCAGTTTTCGCGCGGAGGGACCGGTCTCCCAGACTTGGGACCGGTCCCCGAGAGCTTCCCTCGGGCGCACGCGTTCGGGAACCGGTCTCTCCCCGGGAGACCGGTCCTCGGGAGACCGGTCCTCACCTCACCTGGGAGACCGGTCCTCGAGAGCTCGATCTTCAGGACTTAGCCAATTTTTGGCATCTCTTGCTGGGACCACGTTCGGGAACTGGTCCCTCCCTGCCAGGGACCGGTTGCATCACGCAACCCCGCTACGCCTAGCCAGGGGAACCGGTCTCTCACCTGCAGAGACTGGTCCCCGAGAGTAACATCAGCCCAATGATGCAGTTTGCCTCATTTGCTCTCGCGGACTCAACTCCAAGGCACTTTTTGTGCTTTGGACATTCTCAACTCCCACAAAGGATATACTTTCGACAATTAGTCGATCCTGGATGAAGTACAATCCTCGTATTTCGAGAGCTCACTTCCTTACACACTCAACCCCGTAGGCTTCTCAATACCGCACGAGCGAACATAAGTCGCGTAGGCTAACTCCAGAGTGCCGGCTTGTAGGTAGCGACCCTCACAAGAATGTGCGAATGAGCACAAATGGCAAGCAAGCATAGTCCAAGTCTCAAGTATCCAATCCTCATGTCTCTAACATGGTATCGTCACTAGCATCCCGAAGATCTAGTTTAAGTCACAGAGCGAAGTTCCAAACACTCACTAGGCCTAGTGCCTCTTGATGACACTTAGGGTGCGTTTGGTTCGAGTTATCCTGGTAGGATTACAGGCAATCCTGCCAGGATAACTGTGTTTGGTTAATCCGCTATGTAATCTAGTCGTTAATGTAGCATTACAAATCGAGCAGGATTACATCGAAAATATTAACGGGAGGGGGGTCGTGTATCTTGCATTACTAAAACCCGTTAATACTACATATTATGTAAAATGACAATTTTACCCTCCAACAACCCCAAATCTAATTAACAGCATTATTTTCATCTTTCTCTCTCCTTCCCCCCGGCCCTCTCTATCGCACGCCACTTTCTCTCGCTCTCTCTCTCGACGTCTCTCTCTCTCTCTCTCTCTCTCTCTCGCACGAACACCTATCATCTTCTATTGCGTCGTCCTCCCAAGTAATCATCACGATCTCCTTCCCTCCATTCGTCATTTTCGCAAAAAATAATATTCAAATGACAACAACAAGGGCAATTTTGGAAAAAACTATACTTTTATGTCAGGATTACTAAATTTTATAAACTGAACCAAACATATTAATGCTATAAACACTGTAATCTAGTATTACATTACTGTATTAAACCAAACGCTTTAATGCAGCATCAGTAGTAATCTCATGCCGAAATCCAAGATACCTGGATATGTCGAGATACTTTGCAATATTACATAACTCGAACCAAACGGGCCCTTAGGCAATTTGATGTTCAACATAAGCCAAGTCCCGCAATGGCTCTAACCACTAGGTTCACACATGTCCCGAGCTCGATGCCGCTTGATGACATTAGCTCTCTAATTCGCATACATTCTAGTTCAATACCTCTATATGGCAATCTTGTCATCTTTCATGTCATAATTAACTCTAAGTTTAAATGCATGAATCAAGGCTCATTTACGCTATAGAAGTATGGAACCAAGTCTCGTATAGAATGCCAAATGCAAACCAAAGCTCTCTTAAGCAACTCTCTACTACATAGAGGTCCAAAATTTTACTATATGCAATATAGGCATTTTAAGCATTCTAAAATTCACAATAAATACATATAACAAGAATATGCATGCTTTTTCAACTAACGATACTTAATTCATCACAAATGAGAATTTCTCATTGTGTGGCTAGGTCAAACCCACCGAACCGTCGCGTAGTGTCTCGTTTCGCCGAACGAAGTTGTCCACGAGCCTCAAAATACCCTAAAAGTATTGAGCGAAGAGATACACGGACATTACGATCAACCATAAGATCAAACATTAACCTAGAAGCAAAAAGGGCCAAAACTGACATCAAGAGAAGAAATCTCTTCCAAAGCTCCAAAAGAGAGCTAGAACCCTTCAAATCCAATCAAATGGAAGGTTCTAATTCAATCAATCTAGCTCCAAAAGCCCTAGATTCAAAACGCCCAAAAATAAACCCTAATTTCACATTCTAGGGTTTCATAAGGTAAAACCCACCAAAACAAGGATCAAAGGGTAGAATCCAAGTACTAACCTCCCAAGGTGCCTCCAAACAAGCTCCAAATCTTCTAGGGTTGAAGATTGGTCCACCACCAAGCTCTACAAGCAAGCTCCAAGCCTTGGAAGGGTGGAAAGGAGAGGAAGGGGTTGAGCTCCAAGCTCCCTCAAGGAAGCTCCTCTTCTTCTTCTCCTCCTTCTTCTCTCTCTAGCAAGGGTGTGGAGGGAGTGTGGGGAGAGAAATGAGAAGGAGAGAGGATGAGAGGGCTATTTAGGCCATCCAAAGTAACAAAATCCCAGGAGGTCCCCCAAAAATCCAAAATTACAACAGCCCGGTCTTGGCAGTTTTTGCCCAGAGGGACCGGTCTCTCCCTGCAAGGGACCGGTCTCTCCCTGCAAGGGACCGGTCTCTCGTGTCGAACCCGAAAAACCAGCGTTCGGGAACCGGTCTCTCCCCGCGCGGGACCGGTCTCTCACTGCGTAGACGCGCTCGGGGACCGGTCTCGCCTGCCATGGACCGGTTGCCTCAGGGCTGCCACAACACTGCTCACTGGGGGACCGGTCTCTCCTATCAGGGACCGGTCCCCGAGAGTAAAAACTCTCAGGACTCGTCCAGAACTCAGGTTTTCGAACTTCTTAGGTCGGAAAACATTCTACGACCCTCCACTAAGTGTGGAAAAGCTCGAAACACATCCAATCACTCGAACCTCGCAATTTGCAAAGGTTCAGTGTGTCACATAACATGATGTCAAATGTGCTGTACATCTACTTTCTCAAATGAAGTATGTCCAAGCATGACTAATATGTCCCAATATAACGAGCAAGTAGGTATCATGAACCGCTATGTCGATGTATGATGAATATGCTCTATCATGTAGCAAGGTATACTATGATGCAACGAATAAGACTATCATGTATACAACAAGTCCCATGCTATGCTATAAGCATGTCAAGGTAATCCAACTACTAAGCCTATCTAGTAGTGATTGTCATCTCTCGCTTAAATGTCATTGTTTCCAACATGTTCTAGGACCTACATATTGTAGTCCAGCTTGTGCCGCCTAAGTGTCGGTGGTAGCTCCAGCATTCCCACTCTACTCTAACACTCGATTACAGTATTTCGCCGTAACTCGAGCCCAACACACACTTGGATCACCTATCCCGGTAACTGTTTTAACCTTGTACGGGAGCGAACCCTTCACAACATTGCGAATGAGCACCAAATTGCAAGCAAAGCGTAATCATCGTCTCAAGTACCGCAATCCTCTGTCTCTAAATTATGGTAATTAGTCACTAGCATGCTCAAATGATCTAGCTCATAGGTCACAATGTAACTCCAATCATATCACCTAGGTCTAGTGCCGCTTTATGAACTTAGACATTTCGATTACATACCACATGTTTCATTTGTCAATGCCGCTTAATCTCACAGGTTCACAACAAACCGAAGCTCAATGCCAGCTTTATGACATTCAGCTACAATCTCAATGTGCAATCTTGTCATAAGTGCTCTTTATGGTCATACAGATCCTTTAAAAACTCTCAAGTAAGGAAACGTTTAAAATGCATGACACGTAAGCTCCATTTTTCACAGATAAGAATAATGATTCGAAGTCCCATATAGGATGCGCAATCATGTACACAGTCCACAAAGGTAGCCGCTCTACTTATATAGGGCCTCGAAATTTCTTAACATATATATGGCATGCTAAAACATCTTAAAATTCACGGATAAATACATTTATCATGGAAATGCCATGAATTTTACTCTACCAATCATAGAAACATGGGATCATAGAAATTTCCCATATGCCAAGCTAGGTCAAACCACGACGAAGCGTTGCAGTGCTCCTTCATTTCGCTGAACGGAGTTGTCCACAAGTCTCAAAATACGCCTAAAATTAATAAGTGAAAGTCAGCGTTACGAGCAACTCTAGGCTCAAACAATTAACAATCCACCAGAAAATGGACCAAAACTCACGACTAGGGAGTAGCAAAACTCTCTCTCCCAGCTCCAAAAGAGAGCTAGAATCCTTCCAATCCAACCCAAAGGAAGATTCTAAACCAAGTAATTGAGCCTCAAAAGCCCTAGATCAAAAAGCCCCAAAATCAACCCTAAAATCTCATTCTAGGGTTTCATCTCCTAAAAACCAACAAATCGAAGTCTAGAGGAAGGAGATGAGCAACTAACCTCCTTAGAAGCTCCAATCTAAGCTCCAAGGGTGAAGATCTCCTCTCTTGCAAGCTCCAAGTCCAAGCCTTCAAGCACCAACAAGGTGGGAAGAGAAAGAGAGGCAAAGAAATGCTCCAAGTCCAAGCTAGATCCTCCTCCTCTTCTTCTCCTTCTTCTTCTTCTCCTTCTTCTCTCTCTAACAAAGGTGTGGAGAGGGTGTGAGGAGAGAAATGAGGAGAAGGGAGAGTGGAGTGGCCATATAGGCCATCTAGTGTAACAAAATCCAAAAAAACCCCTCAACTTTGCATCCTGTGCAAAGCCTGGTATGGGCAGATTACGGGCTGAGGGACCGGTCTCCCCGACATGGGACCGGTCTCTCGGCCTGCCCCCAGAAAATCCACATTCGGGAACCGGTCTCTCCCCGCTCGGGACCGGTCTCTCCTCGCGTGGACGCGCTCGGGGACCGGTCTCGCCCACCAGGGACCGGTTGCCCCAAGGCTGCCGCAACACTGCTCACTGGGTGACTGGTCTCTCCTATCAGGGACAGGTCCCCGAGAGTAAAAACTCTCAGGACTCGGCCAGAACTCAGGTTTTCGAACTTATTAGGTCGGAAAATATTTTACGACCCTCTACCAAGTGTGGAAAAGCTCGAAACACATCCAATCACTCGAACCTCACAATTTGCAAAGGTCCAGTGTGTTACATTCACCCCTCCTAAAAAGGAGTTTCGTCCGCGAAACTCAAAAAGGTAAAGTACCTCAAGCCTCCATCTGAAAAAGATGGGGATAGCGCTCCCGCAGTGCGCTCTCCAATTCCCAAGTGGCCTCGCGCTCGTCGTGGTTGCTCCAAAGCACCTTCACGTAGGGAATGTCACGGTTTCGCAATCTTTTTACTTCGCGAGCAAGAATCCTCAAAAGTTGTTCTTCAAAGCTCAAATCATCCTTCAACTCTAATGGTGTAGCGTCAAGCACATGAGCTGGATCATGGATGTACTTCCGAAGGATCGATACATGAAAGACATTGTGTACACCCGATAGGTTAGGAGGTAGAGCAAGTCGATACGCTACCGGGCCTACACGCTCCAAAATCTCATACGGTCCAATGTGTCGGGGGCTCAACTTACCCCGAATCCCAAATCTCCTAATCCCTCTGTTCGGCGAGACTTTCAAGAAGACATGGTCTCCAATCTGAAACTCCAAGTCTCGTTGATGCCTGTCAGCATAACTTTTTTGCCTACTCTGGGCTGCCAACAGTCGCTCCCGAGCAATGCGAACTTTGTCCTCAGCTTCCTGGAGCACATCTGGGCCTAAAGCCAATCTCTCGCCAACTTCACTCCAATGAAGTGGCGATCTACACTTCCGTCCATAGAGTGTCTCAAAAGGTGCCATCTTGATGCTTGCTTGATAACTGTTGTTATAAGCAAACTCTGCCATTGGTAGATGCTGCGACCATTCTCCCTGGAAGTCAATCACACAGGCTCGAAGCATGTCCTTGAGAGTCTGTATAGTACGCTCTGACTGCCCGTCACTTTGGGGGTGGAAAGCTGTACTGAAGTCTAAGCGCGTACCCAAAGCATCCTGTAAGCTCCGCCAAAAGTGAGATACGAATCGGGGGTCTCGATCTGAAACAATAGATGTAGGTACCCCGTGCAATCGCACAATCTCATCCAAGTATGCCTGTGCGAGTCTCTCACCAGTCCAAGTAGTGTGGATAGGTACGAAATGTGCCGATTTCGTCAACCTATCCACGATCACCCAGATAGCATCATGCCCGGCCTGCGAGCAAGGCAAACCCATCACAAAGTCCATGGTGATCTTTTTCCATTTTCATACTGGTATCGGTCGGCTCTGCAACTTCCCCGCAGGGACTCGGTGCTCAGCTTTCACCTATTGGCAAGTTAAACATCTAGTAACAAACTCACCAACGTCCTTTTTCATCTCGGGCCACCAATAAAGCAACTTTAAGTCCTTGTACATCTTGGTGCCTCCCGGATGTATAGCATATGGTGCTCGGTGTGCCTCTTGGAGAATTTCTTCTTTAAGTGCCGATTCCACCGGCACACAAATCCGTCCACGGAAACGCATCAATCCAACACCGTCCTCAGAAAAGTCACCGGTGCAACCATCAATCATCTTAGCTCGAATCCTTTGCAACTCCACATCGGAGACTTGCTTTTCTTTAATCCTTTCCACAAGTGTAGATTGCACCACCAAAGTCATCAGTCTCAAAGGTGTATCAGGAGCCACCACTTCCAACTCCAACCGCTTCATCTGCTCGATGAACGGCGGTTGAGTAACCACAAGCATTGTTAAGTTTTTCGTCGATTTCCTACTTAGCGCATCCGCCACCACGTTAGCCTTGCTCGGATGGTAAAGTATCGTCAAGTCGTAATCCTTGAGTAGCTCCAACCATTTGCGCTGCCTCAAGTTCAACTCCTTCTGAGTGAATAAATACTTTAAACTCTTGTGATCCGTATATATTTCGCATCGCTCGCCGTACAAGTTGTCACGCTCGAATCCCCGCCAATTTGGTCGGGTTCGGGTCACGTCAACAGACGCCGAACGGACAGAGCCTCCCATGTCTGCCCAAGGCTCTAACAACATGTATAAATAGGCAATCAACAAGAGATTTGCATATATAATACAAGGCTTGCATGAGGGCAAGCAACAACGGAAGCGAAAGCTCTAAGCTAATTAAGCAACGTACATGATATTTGATTAGCTTTAAACCAAATTCAAGTAAANAGCGGTGAACGATTCACCGCATTTATAAGCGGTGAACGATTCACCGCATTTATATGCGGTGAATGGTTTACCGCATTCAAGCTGTACTACAACAAGGCAGCAGCAACTTTGCAAAATTTCCATATTATACAAAGAAGTAATTTTTTCAAGCACTTTAATTACAGAAATAAATACATAAAATCATCTATACCAACTTCAACCACACTTTAAGCATATAAAATGAGCTATACCAATATCAACACATTTCAATATGAATAAATTTAGATAATACTATAAAAAATCAATGTAGAAAGATCTGAAATATCAAATATACATAAGAATCTCAAAAATGATAAAAAACATCATTAAGTCCCCTCCATCCCCCTCCTATGCTCTCGCCCTCGTTCCCTGCCACATCCACGTCCGCGTCCACGACCGCATCCTCGACTCCGTCCTTGAATATGTATGTCATGCTCCATCTCAGGTTGCACGGACTCAATGACATGCATCTGATCAATATGCTCTGTCACGCCCTAATCCCCGCCAATTTGGTCGGGTTCGGGTCACGTCAACAGACGCCGAACGGACAGAGCGTCCCCTGTCCGCCCAAGGCTCTAACAACATGTATAAATAGGCAATCAACAAGAGATTTGCATATATAATACAAGGCTTGCACGAGGGCAAGCAACAATGAAAGCGAAAGCTCTAAGCTAATTAAGCAACATACATGATATTTGATTAGTATTTAAACCAAATTCAAGTAAATCTATTACATTCTTGCATCATATCTTTTTACATTTAGTCATCCACCAAATACATGATTGTTTACACTTTGCATCTCTAAATCAACAAAGTGAGTTGATACATGTATACCGAAAAAGGAATGACTACAAAATGTATAAAGTCCCGGTGGCCGCTACCTACGGCGCCAAACCCTTGCCTCGGTCCTTCGCCGCCCCGCTCGTGCTAGGACCTGTAGGGTTAGTGGTGTGAGAACTACAACGAAGTTCCCAGTGGGTTCGGCATCCGACCTCGCCGACTTACCCACTAGGTCTATCCAGGCATAAGTATTTCAAGAAAAGAAAAGTAACCAGTACTAATGCATCTAATACTATGCCTGCAGAAGAATGTCAGTGGATTCAGATACTCAATGCGATAAGGAAATGTGCATGCATGATCAATTCGTAAATAAACATTGGCTCTTACCCAATCTTACCGGTTAACCTTGTTAACCCCAAAAAACTCATAACCCAGAATCCCTTTCTTTACCGGGGAGGCTCCAAGCACTATCGACCCGTGGGACCGTCTTCAGGGACCTCGCTCCTTGTGGTGTCGATTTCCGGAAACACACCGCTTGAGGAGGAGCGATCTCCCTCAAGCCAAGAATTATTATGAGTGTCGATCAAATCCCCGCGTTGAGGATATTAAGCCACTTGTCACGATGCCACTTTTGTGATAGGTTTTCTACCTATGTTCTCATGTCACTTTCTAGTCGATCTCATCACAATGCCACTATGGTTAAGTCTATGTTTAACATCCATTTATTCAAGCCAATCTATATCTCTATGGTCATTGTCACCATTTGCTTACTTGTGCTAAGTCCAAGTCCCACTATCATGCAATTCCTAGGGTTCAATAACATATGTCCATCATGGTTCCGTTTCTCTCTACTTTCAAATACACTTGGAATAAACATAATGAAAACAACCAAACTTCACATGTGAATTAACTCTAATATGCATAACGGAATGAATGACCATATGCTCAAGAATAGAGAAATAGACATAGAAGGGAATCCAACGATTCCGGCGTGCACCCCCCACCTCTAATAATCGTGTGGGTGTGGAAGGTGAAGACTCCCGAACGCTACGAACGCCGGCTCCGCGTCCTACAACCCAAAATGGTGCCAAATTAGGCCCTTTACATATGAACTACTCCCAAACATTTTCGTAATGTTAAACGGAGTTGTCCCACGCGTTTAGGACGCCCCCAATTAGGTTTCCACGGGGTCAATTTGTCCCCGAAAAATTCTAGGGCAAAAGTCCCAATTTTCAAGCCCTAATATTGTCATTTAGGGTTTCCCCATGAATCAATCCCAACCCTAAGCAAACAATAGCTTAGAATTTCCCAGTAGTTCTCCGTGAACTTTGATCATTTGATACTTTGACGTTGTATCTCTGTATTACAATCCGGTAACATGTAGACAATATATAAGGTACAATAATCTGTACTACTGTATCTCTATCNGGAAACCCTGGAAGCTATGTAAGGTACAATAATCTGTACTCCTGAACCATGAACACTGTCCTGTATACTGATGAACGGTAACACGAGTAAGCGTGTACGAATACTCCCAGCGAGGGATTTTCGGCCGTGAGGCCTCTACCGGTAGCGCTAAATATAAGCGGCACGCCCTAACCCGCGGCTTCACCTAACGGCACCCGGTCCGAGTAAGGATCCCACCCCTACTACTGATGGTGCCCCGGTGATCCGAGCCGTAGCCGGTCTGTCGGATGCCCACCCAGAGTCCCGGTATCTGTCGGAAGCCCACTCAGAGAAGTCTAAACTGAAACTCATAAGTGATACTGTACACCTGTCTACTACTGAATCATATAACTGACCTATAGCTGATCTTATCATTTGTTACTGTAGAAATGATTAACGTAACTCCTGTAGCATAACCAACGTAAGGATACCCATAAGTACATATGTGTAGGTACATGTAAATACAATATCAACGAATAAGAATACGGATAGTACGATTCATCTCTGTAGACCAATATCATTTAATGTGAAAATGAATGGAAAACGAAATAACGAAAATATCGATGCTGGTGAAAGAAACATCGAAACCCGGAACACCACGTAAGTGACTCCAGTCATTAACGGGTGACCTTTGATAAAAATTATCAAGAGTGCGGGAGAAAAAGCACCAAAGAAAGTCTCGGAAAACGTGACCGTCTCTGTGCCCTAGCGCTGTTCCCCTAGCGTATCGATCGATCGCTCCTCGCCAAGAAACGGATCCACCAAACGAGAAAGAAAAACATCAACTCTTTCACTCTCTAAAACATAGGTACATATCTCTGGTGGATACATAGATGAAAATCGTGAACATAAACCCTAAAGGAAACATAATGAAATACGAAAATAATCACCTAAGGTCGAAATACGAGGAAAGAGACAACATCTTGAATCATAATATAGTACGAGACTGTGAGGATCAACAGAAAATAATGGCGAAATAAATAACAACAAAAATCTGCGGAATATACAAAATCTGCATACCGCCCAGACACGTGCGCGGCCCGCCCGAAGGCGACCCAGGGCCCCGCACTGTATCCCTACCAAGGTTCTCGGATCTTTGGAATGATCTCACGAAGGATCTACTNAATTTTCAAGCCCTAATATTGTCGTTTAGGGTTTCCCCATGAATCGATCCCAACCCTAAGCAAACAATAGCTTAGGATCATCTAAGAAGCACTCTAGTAAAGTTTCTAGACTCTTGGAACCATCCCTAGGGCATCTACCATGAACCCTAGTGATCCACCATGAGAGCTCCTCAAGTAAACCATGGATTTCATGGTTTCAAGGTCAATAGAGGGTTTCCAAGGCTAAAAACAACCAAAAACTCCAAATCTTAGGTATCAAAACCAAGCCCTAGACTCATTTATACCAAAAACTCACCTTAGCCCAAGCTTCTCCAAGTTCTTTTTGTAGGAGAGCTTGTAGAATCCACCAAAGCTTCCAATTCCACCTTCCCTTGCTTCTTCTTCTTCTTCTCCAAGCCCTAGAGCAAGAGTTCTAGAGAGAGAAAGAGAGGAAATGAGAGAGGAGGGTGAAAATGGCTGTGGGAGTGAAGGGGATGAGTATATAAAGTGTTGTAACAATTGCACTTAAGCCCCTCCACTTGTTTCCTATTGATCTGCCCAGACTGGGCATTTTTCGCCTTCGGGGACCGGTCTCCCCGACCAGGGACCGGTTCCCGAACGTGGGTTTTCCAGGACTTAGCCGAATTTTCGGATTTTTCAGGGGTTGCGCAGCGAGGGACTGGTCTCCCCGACTAGGGACCGGTCTCCCGAGGACCGGTCTCACCACCAGGGACCGGATGCCTCAGGACTTCCTGGCAGGCTACGCGTACGGGGACCGATCTCTCCTTCAGGGACCGGTCCCCGAGAGCACAAAATTCGGGACTTAGCCAGATTTTCTGATTTTCTCTCTCGGGTCCCTCTTAGCTTCACTCATGAGCCCTAATGTGCTCAGGGTCCATTCTAACTCATTCAATTCCGCGTTCCGCTCGTTTTGACGGAACTTGGCACGATTTACGAGGAATGTGATATGTTACATTCTCCACCCCTAAAATTTAGTTTCGTCCGCGAAACTTCTAAGATTGGAATTTAAATTTCTTACCTCATTTCGGATCCTCGAAGAGGTGAGGATAACACTCCCTCATTTCGCTTTCGAGCTCCCACGTTTTTTCCCGGTCATCGTGTTCGCACCAATGAACTTTAACATATGGGATTTCGCGGTTCCGAAGCTTTCGCACCTCCCGATCGGCAATATACGCCGGGAATTCCTCATTTGTCATATCCTCTTGAAGCTCTATCGGTATATACGAGAGAACATGATCTGGATCGTACACATACTTGCGGAGTTGGGATACATGGAATACATCATGTACTCCCACGAGTTTCGGTGGTAATGCCAACTTGTAGGCCACCGTACCAACTCATTCCAAAATCTCGAAGGGTCCGATATAGCGGGGACTCAACTTCCCGCGTACACCGAACCGTTTAATTCCCCGCATAGGCGATACCTTTAGAAATGCGCAGTCTCCCACCGCGAACTCGATATCCTTTCGCCGCTTGTCGGCAAAACTCTTGTGCCGTGACTGCGCCGTCACCAACCTTTGTCAGGCAAGGCGGACTTTCTCCTCAGCCTCCCGCACCACGTTTGGGCCAAGAACCATTTTTTCCCCCACATCGCTCCAGTGTATCGGCGAGTGACATTTCCTTCTGTACAGGGCCTCGAATGGCGCCATTGCAATGCTTTCTTGATAGCTATTGTTGTATACGAATTCCGCCATCGGTAAATGATCGTGCCATCCGCGCTTATAGTCAAGCACGCACGCTCGAAGCATGTCCTCAAGTATTTGAATTGTCCTTTCCGACTGGCCGTCACTTTGAGGATGGAATGCCGTACTAAAATCGAGCCGCGTGCCTAATGCATCTTGTATGCTCTTCCAAAAATGAGATGTGAACCTAGGGTCCCGATCCGACACAATAGATACCGGAACCCCGTGAAGTCTCACCACCTCGTCAACATAAACTTGAGCTAACTTGTCTCCCGATCAAGTAGTGTGGATCGGCAAGAAGTGCGCCGATTTTGTCAACCGGTCCACAACTACCCATATCGCGTCATGTCCACCTTGTGACCTAGGCAGATCTGTCACAAAGTCCATTGCAATGTTTTCCCATTTCCACACGGGTATAGGTAGACTTTGCAATTTTCCCGCCGGAAATCGACGCTCCGCCTTTACTTGTTGGCACGTAAGACATTGCGCCACGAACTCTCCTATATCTTTCTTCATACTGGCCACCAATAATGCAATTTCAAATCTCGATACATTTTGGTGCCGCCCGGGTGGATACTATAGGGAGATTGATGCGCTTCTTGCATAATCGCCCTCCGAAGGTCATCGTCCTTGGGCACGCACCAACGATCCCGATATCGTAGTGCGCCGTCGGTTCCAATGCCAAAATCTTCTGCACTACCGCTCTCAACTTTGCCCCGCACCTTTTGGAGAAATACATCCGATATTTGCAATCCTTTGATTTTCTCCAACAAGGTTGGTTGCACAACTAAGGTGGCAAGTGTTGCCGACACTCCCGGCGCCACAATTTCTAGCCCAAACCGTTGCATCTCCTTTTGCAATGCCGGTTGAGGCGTAACCTCCGTCGCCAAATTTCCGCCGACTTTCTACTTAGAGCATCGGCTACGACGTTCGCTTTTCCGGGGTGGTAGAGAATCATGGCGTCATAATCTTTGAGCAACTCTAACCACCGCCGCTGTCGCAAGTTCAGCTCCTTCTGGGTGAACACGTATTTGAGGCTTTTATGATCGGTGTAGATCTTACAATGTTCCCCATACAGGTAATGCCTCCACAGTTTTAGCGCGAAAACAACCGCCGCTAGCTCCAGATCGTGAGTCGGGTAGTTCTTTTCATAACTCTTTAACTGGCGCGAAGCATAAGCTATGACTCGGCCGTTTTGCATTAAGACGCACCCGAGACCGATACATGAAGCATCACTGTATACGACATAATTCTCTCCCGGCGTCGGTAAAGCAAGCACCGGAGTAGATATCAGTCTATTCTTTAGCTCCTCGAAACTCCGCTCACACTCGGGGCTCCAAACATACTTCACCCCTTTGTGCGTAAGGCATATTAGTGGAGTTGTTATCCTGGCGAACCCCTCCACGAACCGCCGGTAATAGCCCGCAAGTCCAAGGAAGCTATGAATTTCCGCTACACTTGTCGGGCGAGGCCAATCTTTAATCGCCTCAACTTTCTTTGGGTCCACCGAGATGCCATCTCCGGATACAACGTGGCCCAAGAAGGTAACATCCGAAAGCCAAAACTCGCATTTTTTTAATTTTGCGTAAAGCTTTTCCTTCCGGAGTATCTCCAACACGAGTCTCAGATGCTCATCGTGTTCTTCTTCGGTCCGAGAATATACCAATACGTTGTCAATGAAAACCACGACGCACCGGTCCAATAGCGGACGGAAGATCCGATTCATTAGGTCCATAAATGCCGCCGGGCATTAGTGAGCCCGAACGGCATGACCGTAAACTCATAGTGGCCGTACTGCGTACGGTATGCCGTCTTGTGTACATCTTTGGGTCGTATCTTTAGTTGATGATACCCCGACTGCAGATCAATCTTTGAGTATACCCTTGACCCTTGCAACTAATCGAACAGGTCATCAATTCTTGGCAATGGGTATTTGTTTTTGATCGTCACTCTATTCAACTCGCGATAATCGACGCAGAGTCGAAGTGTGCCGTCTTTCTTCTTTACAAATAGCACTGGAGCTCCCCACAGGGACACGCTCGGCCGCACGAAGCCTTTATCGAGCAAGTTTTGTAACTGGGCTTTCAACTCTTTTAGCTCCACCGGTGCCATTCTGTACGGAGCCTTCGAAATTGGTGCTGCCCGGGAATCAAGTCAACCACAAACTCGACTTCCCGATCCGGGGGCAATCCCGGTAACTCCGCTGGGAATACATCCGGATACTCCCGCACAACTCGAATACTCCTCAGTTCCGGGTATTCCTTTCGAGGGTCTACGATGGTCGCCAAATAGGCCTTACAACCACCCTTGATCATCCTTTTCGCCCTCACCGTCGATATAGTGGCTGCGAAGCGTTTGCCCTTACACGCCCGATAGACAAACTCCTCTTGGTTGGGTTCACGGAACGTGATCACCCTTCTTTCGCAATCTATAACCGCGTAGTACTTGGAGAGCCAATTGATCCCCAAGATTACCTCGAATTCCCACATTTCTTTCAACACTAGGAGGTCGATCGGCATAATCCAATTGCCTATTTGCACCGGGCAGTCCAAGCACTCATCGTAGACGTCGATCGAGTGCTCGGGAGTGTTCACCGACCAATACTCCTCATTATGAGTGATCTCTATATTATGAGCTTGTGCAAATGATGCTAATATGAATGAATGAGATGCACCCGTGTCAAATATGGCTCTAGCCCTAGTGCCTTTGATCAGAATAATACCTGCCACGACGTCGTCGGGAACTATGATCGGCTGCTCCTCCACATGAGTGGCAAAAACCCGCCCACTAGGTGCTCGAGACGCCTCCGGCTGTCGAGGTGCCGACGATCGTCCAGCAGATGTTGCGTGTGGCAGTCCCGCTAGCTGTCGCTGTGTGTACTGTACTGAAGCTGATGACGGGGCTGGAGACGCGCCGCCCGGGCACTCTCGGCCAAGGTGGCCCGCCTGGCCACACCGATAGCATCGCCCCTCTCGCTGTGGGCAAGAGGTAACCCGGTGGTCTTCACCGCTGATCACACATGGGTAGGTGACACGGCTCTAGGTCTGACTCCTACCTCCCTGCCAATGTGATCGTGGAGGTCGCGGGGGTCGCTTAGAACTTGATTGCCCCGCAGATCCACCAGCCGGTCGCTTCTTGGTCTTATCTCTTTTCCTATCCCTCTCAAAATTCTCGCGCTCATCACGCGTGATAGCATTCCCGCGTACCACCCAAAGCGCGCGATCAAGCACTTCCTCATAGGTCTTCAAGCGGAATGCATGAATAACCTTGAAAATCTCGGGTCGCAACCTGCGCTCGAATACCTCCGCTCGGTCCCTATCTCCATGGACCAAGTCCTGCACACAGTTAATCATGTGCGTGAACTCCCTCTCGTACTCCCGCACTGAGCGGCTTCCTTGCCTCAGCTTCCGAAATTCCTCCTTGATTTTCCTTTTGTCGCTTTCGGGGAAATACTCCATCAGCAGCATCTCTCGGAACGCTTTCCAAGTAAGGAAAGGGTGCCCTAGCGAGCGATTTTTCCTCGCTTGGTTCCACCACAACCGAGCCGATCCGTCAAAACAATGAGCTGCCAAATGAACTTTATCCTTCTCGAGGGTGTAAATATCCTCGAACAAGGCCTCCATCGCGGCCAGCCAATTCTCCGTTGTCCACGGGTCCTTCACGTCACCGTTGAAGGCCGGAGGGTTAAATCGCTTAAATGCCGTCAGCGCCGCCAACGTACGCTCCTGCTCGGCCTCAAGTACATCGGAAATAGGAGCCGACGAACCCGATGCCGCTGGAGGAACAGCCGTCACTGGCGCTGCCGCCACCGCAGGAGGTGGTGCTACAGGGGCAGCCGGTGGGGATGGATCCCTTGGCACTGATGCCGCTGCCGCCTGTTGCGCCATCATCTCGTGGAGCCGCCCTATCTGCTCCCCTTGAAGCCGCATAGCCCCCGCCAAAGCCGCTACTTGGGCTCGCAACTCGCGCACGTCGTCCGACCTCGACTGCCTGGGCTCCCCCGAGGCTCCGCCGGTGTGGACCTCGTAACTCTCCTTAGTGGTGCCATCGCGTCCTGAAACGCAATGCACACACACATTAATACTCGAAGCACGTGACTCTTACACGTTCCAATAACTACCCAATTAAGCGAAAGCAACAAGCATAATCGTGTCCACTCTCGGTGTCATGTGGTCGGCTGCCCCACAAAGCCCCTTAAGTAGACAACAAGTACGCCTTCCAGTCCATCTCTACTTCCTTCTAGAGAAGTGTTACCATTATCCCAATCACTCGCTTTCGTATAAACCAAGTCCACGTCAAGCGTTTTCCTAAGTCCTTATGGTTTCCATACCTATGGTTCCTAGGTCTTTCCTAGACTTTTGCTTTCCGCTTCGCTCTGATACCATTATATCTGTCACGCCCCGATCCCCGCCAATTTGGTCGGGTTCGGGTCACGTCAACAGACGCCGAACGGACAGAGCCTCCCCTGTCCGCCCAAGGCTCTAACAACATGTATAAATAGGCAATCAACAAGAGATTTGCATATATAATACAAGGCTTGCACAAGGGCAAGCAACAATGGAAGCGAAAGCTCTAAGCTAATTAAACAACGTACATGATATTTGATTAGCTTTAAACCAAATTCAAGTAAAACTATTACATTCATCCATCATATCTTTTTACATTTAGTCATCCACCAAATACATGATTGTTTACACTTTGCATCTCTAAATCAACAAAGTGAGTTGATACATGTATACCGAAAAAGGAATGACTACAAAATGTATAAAGTCCCGGTGGCCGCTACCTACGGCGCCAAACCCTTGCCTCGGTCCTTCGCCGCCCCGCTCGTGCTAGGACCTGTAGGGTTAGTGGTGTGAGAACTACAACGAAGTTCCCAGTGGGCTCGGCATCCGACCTCGCCGACTTACCCACTAGGTCTATCCAGGCATAAGTATTTCAAAGAAAGAAAAGTTGTCACGCCCCGAGCTCCGCCAATTTGGTCGGATTCGAGCACGCGACAGACGCCGAACGGACAGTACCTCCCCTGTCCGCCCAAGGCTCCAACAACAAGTATAATACAAGCAAGTCAAAGGAGAATTGCGGAATATACAAGGTTTGCACGAGGGCAAACAACAACACAAGTGAAAGCATCGAAACTAACTAAACATCCAATACATGTCATTTGATTACATTTGCATCAAACACAAGTAGTTTATACATTTATTTACATCACGACTTTCTTTAACCAAGATATAATTTACATCACTTTCACATTACTATTTCAACATACAACAGTTGAGTATACTAAAAGTAGGGTATGCCTATGTAACTCCGGGGCCGCTATCTACGGCGCGACTCCCTTGCCTCGATCCTCCGCCGTCCCGCTCGTGTACGGATCTGCAGGGTTAGTGGTAATGAGAACTAGAATGAAGTTCCTAGTGGGTTCGGCCGCCGACCACGCCGATTCGCCCACTAGGTCTAATTCAGGCATATGTATTTCAATAAAGAAGAATAACAAACCAACTAATGCACTTCTAATACAATGCCTGCAAGAAACAATTCACAGAAAGATATTCATATTCAAATACATGATTACTATGCATGCATATCCTTTTTCACTTTCCTTTGGCCTTTACCCAATTCAACCTGGGGTGCTCCTGGTTTATCCCAACTCACAGTCTACATATCCATCTAACGGGGGAGGCACAAGGCACTACCACCCGAAGGATCTTCGCCGGGCACGTCCACCCGTGGTGCATATCTTCTCCGGAGTACACCGCCCGTGGAGGAGCGACCTCGCACAAGCCGGAACCAATACATGTGAGTATGATCCCATCCTCAAATTTTGAGGAGGTATGGCCAACCTGTCACAATTCTCACTGTCTCAATGCCGCTGAATGGTTATTACCTATTCATGCACATACTGTCACTTGCCAATGTCACGGTGGTCCTGATGCCACAATACACATAATGTCACTCGGGTTAAACCTTGTTTAACTATTCACTTATCAATATCAATCAAGTCACTAATGTCAATGTCACATTTATTTACTACGGTCACAGTCATTTCTTACATTCACATGCATATAGGGTCTTTAACTATCTTTGTTCACATGGATCTATATCATCACAATAATCTTACGCAGATAATTGTCACAACCAACATATACTATTCATTACCCTACATGCAAGAATGCTATAGTATCAGCATGCTCAAAGAAGGGACATAGACATAGAAAGAGATCCGGTGTTTCCGGATAGCACCCCCCACCTTTGTGTGTCACAAGGATGCCACGGTTCTGATTCCACAATTTTAGGACACGATCGCAGCGAGCTACGACGATCTGTACTATTTCTGCTTGTCTTTCCAATATCTTCGCGTACGCTCATCGTATCGCCGAACCGAGTGCACCGATGCGTTCGTAGACCTACCAATTAGGTTAAAATAAGATCAAACCCAAGTTTGAACCTTAAAATTACAAAACCCTAATTATAAGTTCTTCACAACACCACCCTCTCCAATCAAGCCCCTAGCTTGAGTAAACATGGAGGAAGACTACAATAAACCTCTCTATATGCTTCATGTTTACAAACAGCCCTCACAGGACATTTTCGGGCTCGGGGACCGGTCTCTCCCCTCCAGGGACCGGTTCCCGAGAGCTATCCTGCAACCTGCGCAAAAGGGGACCGGTCTCCCCCTGATGAAACCGGTCTCCGGGGACCGGTCTCCCGCCGAAGGACCGGTTCCCGAGAGCACGATTTCAGGACTTAGCCGATTTTTCCTTCTGCTCGATTTACCAACGTTCGGGAACCGGTCTCTCACCCAAGGGACCGGTCCCCGAGAGCAAAAATTCTGGAAATTGTCCAGAACTGCAGTTTCACTGTCTCGGGTCCCTTTATATTTCATATATAGGCTCCAATTCGCTATTAGCCTATAGTAACTCATTCCTTTCCGTGTTCCGCTCATTTCGACGGAACTCGGCACGACTCACGGGGAAGTGATATGTTACATTCCCCACCCCTTAAAATTGTTTTGGCCGTGAAACTAATTCACTCGTAATTCAACATCCATACCTCATCTTAGTTCCTCGAAGAGATGAGGATGACGTTCCTTCATCACGTCCTCAAGCTCCCACGCTTCTTCTCTATCGCCGTGTTCGCCCCAATGGATCTTAACATACGAAATTTCTCGATTCCGTAGCTTTCGCACCTCCCGATCAACAATGTACGCCGGGAACTCCTCGTAGGTCATGTCCTCTTGAAGTTCTGTTGGTATATATGAGAGAACATGCTTCGGATCGTGAACATACTTGCGGAGATTAGACACATGGAACACATTGTGCACCCCCGCAAGCCTCGGCGGTAATGCTACTCTGTAGGCCACCGCGCCAACTCTTTCTAAGATCTCGAAGGGTCCGACAAATCGGGGACTTAACTTTCCCCGGACACCAAACCTCTTAACACCGCGCATTGGCGATACCTTCAGAAACACGCGGTCTCCAACCGCGAACTCAATGTCCTTCCTTCGCTTATCGGCATAGCTCTTGTGCCTTGATTGCGCCGTCACTAACCTTTGCCGAGCAAGACGAACTTTCTCCTCCGCCTCCCGAAAAACTTTCGGGCCAAGAACAATTTTCTCGCCCGCCTCGCTCCAATGAATTGGCGAGCGACACTTCCTTCCATATAGGGCTTCGAATGGCGCCATTGCAATACTTTCTTGATAGCTATTGTTGTATGCAAATTCCGCCATCGATAAGTAATTGTGCCACCCTCCACGATAGTCAAGCACACATGCCCGCAACATGTCCTCGAGTATCTGAATGGTCCTCTCAGATTGCCCATCACTCTGAGGATGAAACGCCGTACTGAAATCGAGCCGCGTGCCTAGAGCATCCTGCAAGCTCCTCCAGAAATGAGAAGTGAACCGGGGATCTCGATCTGATACAATCGACACAGGTACCCCATGTAGTCTCACTATCTCGTCCAAGTAAACCTGGGCTAACTTGTCTCCTGACCACGTGGTGTGGATCGGCAAAAAGTGAGCCGATTTCGTCAAACGGTCCACAACCACCCATATGGCGTCATGTCCAGCTTGCGATCGGGGCAGCCCGACCACAAAGTCCATCGCGACATTCTCCCACTTCCACACGGGGATCGATAGACTCTGCAACTTCCCCGCGAGAAAACGACGCTCAGCTTTTACTTGTTGGCACGTCATGCATTGCGCCACGAACTCTCCGATGTCCTTCTTCATACCTGGCCACCAATAATGCACTTTAAATCCTTGTACATCTTAGTGCCGCCCGGGTGAATACTATACGGGGTATGGTGCGCCTCTTGTAACACCATTTTATGAATCCCATCATCCTTGGGTACACACAATCGATTTCGAAACCGAAGTGCATCGTCGGTTCCCACGCCGAAATCACCGGCGCGCCCATCGCTAACATCATTCCGCACCTTTTGGAGATACGAATCATCTGCTTGCCGCTCTTTGACTTGCTCCAATAAGGTCGGTCGAACTACTAATGCCGCCAGGATAGTCGGAACTTCTGGCGCCACCACCTCCAATCCAAACCGTTGCATTTCCTTATGTAATGCCGGCTGATTTGTAATCGCCGTCGCCAAGTTCTCAGCAGATTTCCTACTCAGCGCATCGGCCACCACGTTGGCTTTACCGGGGTGGTACAGGATAGTAAGATCATAATCCTTTATCAATTCCAGGCACCGCCGCTGCTGCATATTCAACTCCCTCTGGGTGAACAAATACTTGAGGCTTTTGTGATCAGTATACACCTCGCAATGCTCACCATAAAGATAGTGCCTCCAAAGCTTCAGTGCGAAAACAACCGCCGCAAGCTCAAGATCGTGTGTCGGGTAGTTCTTCTCGTAGTTTTTCAATTGGCGCGAAGCATAAGCAATGACTCGCCCATTTTGCATAAGAACACACCCGAGACCGGTGTAGGAAGCATCACTATATACCATAAAGCCCTCTCCCGGCGTTGGCAACGCAAGTACCGGGGTAGACGTCAATTTCCCCTTTAGCTCTTGGAAGCTTCGGTCGCAACCTTCGCTCCAATCAAACCTTACTCCTTTGTGCGTAAGGCGTGTGAGAGGAGTAGTTAACTTCGCAAATCCCTCAACAAAACGCCGATAATAGCCCGCCAATCCAAGAAAACTGTGGACTTCCGCTACGCTCGTAGGACGAGGCCAATCTCGAATCGCCTCAATCTTCTTTGGGTCCGCCGAGATTCCACTCCCGGATATCACATGGCCTAAGAAAGTCACCTCCGAAAGCCAGAATTCGCACTTCTTGAGTTTAGCATACAGCTTCTCATCTCGGAGTATTTGCAACACGGTCCTTAAATGCTCCTCGTGCTCCTCTTCACTCCGCGAATACACCGACACGTCGTCGATAAATACCACGGCGCACTTATCCAATAATGGTCGAAAGACCCTGTTTATTAAATCCATAAACGCTGCCGGGGCATTGGTAAGCCCAAACGGCATCACCATAAACTCATAGTGGCCATACCGCGTACGGTACGCCGTTTTATGCACATCCTTCGGTCGGATTTTCAACTGATGATATCCCGACTAAAGATTTATTTTCGAGTATACCCGAGACCCCTGCAACTGGTCGAACAGGTCATCTATTCTTGGCAACGGATACTTGTTCTTGATCGTCACCTTGTTCAACTCACGATAGTCAACGCAGAGTCGAAGGGTGCCGTCCTTCTTCTTTACAAACAATACTGGTGCTCCCTAGGGGGACACGCTTGGCTTTACGAAACCTTTATCAAGTAGGTCCTGCAACTGGGCCTTTAACTCTTTGAGCTCCACCGGTGCCATTCTATACGGAGCCTTTGAAACTGGCGCCGCACCGGGGATCAAGTCAATGACGAACTCGACTTCCCGATCCGGTGGCAGTCCCAGTAACTCCGTCGGAAACACGTCCGGGTATTCACACACCACCCGAATATTCCCCAACTCCGGGTGCTCCCTTTGAGGGTCCACGATGGTCGCCAAATAAGCTTTGCAACCACCCTTAATCATCCTTTTCGCCCTCACCGTCGATATAGTTGCCGCAAATCGCGCGCCTTTACACGCCCGATACTCGAATTCTTCTTGACCAGGCTCACGAAAAGTGATCACCCTACTGTCACAGTCGATGCTGGCATAGTACTTGGAGAGCCAATTAACTCCCAAGATGACATCAAACCCCCACATCTGCTTGAGCACTAGCAAATCCGCCGGCATGATCCAGTCGCCGATTTGAACCGGACAAGCTAGGCACTCGTCGTGGATTCTAAACGAGTGCTCTTGTGCGTTAACCCACCAATAGTCATAATTATGCTCTATGTCCATGCCTGAGTCTTAGCAAACGAGCCATCTATGAATAAATGCGATGCACCCGTGTCAAACAGTGCTCTTGCTCTAACGCCATTAATCAAAATAATACCTGCCATGACGTCGTCGGGTACAGCAGGCTGCTCCTCCACCTGAGTGGCGAAAACCCGTCCACTCGGTGCACGTGATCCCTCCGGCTGTGGCGGCGATGAAGCGCGCCCAGCCGACATGGCAGGTGGCAGTCCTGCAAGCTGTCGTGGAGCATACTGAGCCGAAGCAGCTGACGGAGCCGGTGACGCGCCGCCCGGGCAATCCCATCTCATGTGTCCCGCTTGGCCGCATCGGAAACATCTCCCGTCACGCTGAGAACATTCGCTCGGCCTATGATTCCCACCGCAAATTACGCACGGGGAGGAACTCATCTGACTCCTCGTCTGGCTCCTATCTCGCCGCCATTGCGACCTAGGGTGCCGAGAGGGTCGCTTGGAACTCGACTGCCCCGCGGAACCACCAGCCGGTCGCTTCTTGGACTTCTCTCTGTCCTTGTCCCTTTCAAACGCCTCACGTTCCTCGCGCGCAATGGCGTTGCCATGCTCTATCCATAGCGCACGGTCAAGCACCTCTTCATAGGTCTTCAGCTGAAGCGCCTGAACTATCTTGAATATCTCCGGCCGCAACCCGCGCTCGAAGACCTCCGCCCGATCTCGGTCACCATGAACCAAGCCGGGAACGCAGTTAACCATGTGCGAGAACTCCCTCTCATATTCCCGCACCGTTCGGCTTCCCTGCCTCAACTTGCGAAAGTCCTCCTTGATCTTCCGCTTATCACTTTTCGGAAAGTACTCCATTAGCAGAATCTCCCGGAACGCCTCCCAAGTCATAGTAGCCGGATCCAAGGACCGACCACCCTTCACTCTCGTCCACCACGATCGAGCCGGCCCCTCTAAACAGTAAGCCACCAACCGAACCTTGTCCTTCTCGAGGGTGTAGATGTCCTCGAATAACGCCTCCATCGCAGAAAGCCACGCCTCCATTAACCATGGGTCTTTCACGTCACCCACAAAGGTCGGAGGATTAAACCGTTTGAAGGCCGTCAACACCGCCAACGACCGCTCCTGCTCGGCCTCAAGTACCTCCGGAATAGGGGGCGAAGAACCTGAAGCTGTCGGAGGAATAGCCGTCACCGGTGCCGCCGCCATCGGCGTAGGTGCTACAGGTGCAGGCCGGTCCTGAGGTACAGGTGCAGCCGCCGCCGCCTGTCGAGCCACCATGTCGTGGAGCTGTCCTATCTGCTCCCCCTGCTGTCGCATAGCCCCAGCCAGAGCTGCTACTTAGGCCCGCAGCTCACGAACTTCATCAGATCCAACCTGCTCTGGCACCTCATCAGGCGATGCCGGAGCGGTCCGTCGGGTATAGCGTCTCGGTGACATCTGTCCTGAAACGAAACGCACACGTTAATATTCGACATTCGAGACTCTTACTCGTTCCAAACATCTACCCAATCAAGCGAAAGCAATCAAGTACGTTCACTTTCTACTCTCGGCATTATGTAGTCGTCCGCCCCACATAATACCTTGAAAGAAAACAACCGTTCCTTGAGTCCATCTCTATTTCCGTTTAGAGAAGTTCCATAATAACCCAATTAATTAGCCTTCGCCAATCCAAGTCCACGTTATACGTATCTTAATTCCTAAGGTCTCCAATCCTAAGGTCCCTAAGTCCATCCTAGACTTTTGCTTTCACATTGCTCTGATACCACCATATCTGTCACGCCCCGAGCGCCGCCAATTTGGTCGGATTCGAGCACGCGACAGACGCCGAACGGACAGTACCTCCCCTGTCCGCCCAAGGCTCCAACAACAAGTATATTACAAGCAAGTCAAAGGAGAATTGCGGAANATGTGTGGCGAGCCACACTCTGTCCCTCTCCTCGACGAAGGTGTCTCGAAACAGCTTCTCCATGTGCATAAGCCATTTCTCTACAATCCAGTGGTCCACGTTCTCCCCGTCAAAGGTCTGGGGGCTGCATCTCCTGAACTCACTGAGGCGTTCCATAAGCCGATCCCGCTCAGCTCCTTCAACCATCACGGGGAAAACCGCCCCCGCTACAGATGCTCGCGCTGGTGGTGCCGCGATGTCCTCTCCCCGAGGTGCCGCCGCTGGTGCCGTCCTAGAAGTGTTGAGTGCAGGGGACGACACCCTGGGCACGACCACCTCTACTGGTGCGGGTGGTGTAGGGATCTGAGTCTCCCTGGCCGTCGCCTGTTGCAGCAGAAGGTCCTTCAGGCGCTTCATCCGCGCCTCCTGTAGAAGCGCCGTGTCCGCCTATCGCGTCACCAAATCAGTGAGGGCTGCCAACTGGCCCCTCAACTCACGGACCTCGCCGGATCCGGAGGTAGCGAAGGTCTCAGCCTCCTCAAACTGTGCCGTATTGTACGCCCCCGCCGATTGAGAGCGCGTAATCGGCATAGTCACTACAAAACATAAAAGCGCAAGTTAGTAACCCGCGCTATCGAATCCCCGCTTAAGTAATAATACCCAAATCATGCGAAAGTAAGGAAGTGTTATCCACAACTAACTCCCGATGTTATGTTGTCGGCCGCAAACATAACCCAATGCGAAGTTAGAAGCCATACACTCCGATTAAACTCTAACTTTTTAGAGCTGTCATAAAATCCAATCATAATACTTTCGCTCATAAGTTAAATAGACCTCATCTCTCACGAGCCTACTTTCTATAGTCCAACCGGCATAAGGTTTGCTAGGTCCTCTAAGATTCAACCCTACGCTCTGATACCAAATTAATCTGGCACGCCCTGGGACCGGCAGAGGCCCTCCCGGTAGCGCGCCCAGACCCGCCATATGTCTACACATATAAGGCGTCTACAATAGCAAAAATAAAACAAGAAAGCAAAAGAATCTAACGATATCAGAGCAAAGTAAGTAACTAAGTTCCATACAGAGGAATAAGAATAAAACTGAAATCTACCAATAAAACCAAAGAGTAGAACAAAGGAAATCCCAAATACAACTAAACATAAAGAGTATACAGGTGGTCTCTCTATACACGGTTCTCAAAATCTCTCTCACACTCTAAAACAAAAGATAAACCACCTATGCTCACAAGTAGTTCCCAGCTAGCTAGTTATGCGACTCCCTTGCCGCGATCTCGTGCCTCCGCCGGTGCCGAAGGCTCTGAAATAACATCAAGAAAAAGAGGGCGTAAGAACTATAATTTATAGTTTCCAGTGGGCAATTACTGACCTCAACTCAATGCACCACTAGGCCCCAAAAGAAAAGGGTAAGTCCACAGGAAAACAATAATAATAAATAGTTTACATATAAGGAAGCATGATTAAATTGCTAAACTACTATGTCGCAAGTAACATGATGTCAAATGTGCTGTATATCTACTTTCTCAAATAAAGTATGTCCAAGCATGACTAATATGTCCCAATATAACGAGCAAGTAGGTATCATGAACCGCTTTATCGATGTATGATGAATATGCTCTATCATGTAGCAACGTATATTATGATGCAACGAATAAGACTATCGTGTATACTACAAGTCCCACGCTATGCTATAAGTATGTCAAGGTAATCCAACTACTAAGCCTATCTAGTAGTGATTGTCATCTCTCGCTTAAATGTCATTGTTTCCAACATGTTCTAGGACCTACATATTGTAGTCCAGCTTGTGCCGCCTAAGTATCGGTTGTCACGCCCCGGGACCGACGCCAATTTGGCCCGACCCGAGCACGTCAAACAGACGCTCGACATCGACAAAGTTCCCGCTATCCGCCCAAGGCTAATTCACATGTAATTTTCATGCAAAAGAGAAAACACCCTACGGAAACATACACAAGAGAACCCGGCCTTACACCAGGGCGATAAGGCAATTAAGCCATTCAGTGAAGAAAAAGAAACAACTAAACATGTCACACAATAATATGATCATCTTTAGATCATATACATTGCATCCATCTTCTTAATTTAGATTCTTTGCATTTCAGCTACATAAATTTTTCATCAATTTCTTTCCTTACATCACATTACCATCAGAATACACATTACACTCTTTGCTTTAACATTGCTATATGCATACCATTACAAAAGATGAACATAGGAGTATTTTACTATCAAAAATGAAACCCAATTGGTCGGCCTCATGAGTAAGTGCCATACCTTTACCCTCGGTCACTCGGCCGCTCGCATCAGTCCCCGGCTCTGTGAAATAGTGGGGTGATATTTACTACGAACATAAAGTTCCATAGTGGGTTCGGCCTCAACATCGACCGGCGACTTTCCCCTACTAAGGAACTAACTCAGCGGCATAATTACGAATAAGGCTCCATATAGTAACGGCATCTATACATATCTAATATGCCTTGAACAATAAGCAGCATATGCTTCAAATCACATTAAATAAATGCAGATTAATCAAATCTCTTTATTCTTTTCCACTTTAACTCTTTGTCTCTTGTTCTTGCATTTGTTCTTCTGCTCTTGTTTCTTTAACATCCTCAAGGCTAACTCTCGGGGGTATCGCCATCATGACTTGGGGCTTCAACATTAAGTCCATCATCGCAGGAACCACGCCCGCTAGGACCGTCCTTCGGTGTATCCAACAGCCGTGATGCATAACTCGGGATTTGGCGCATCCGCCGAGGGGGCGCTGACCGCCCTCGACAACGGAACATCATAGCAAGTATGAACATGATCCCTTAAACTCAAAGACAATTATATTCAACTTCGACTTTTACACACTAGCGGCTCTAGTGTTCTTTACATCATTTATGTTTGCAAACTCATTGCAATCTCATTCTTCTACACTTTCTCTAACTATTGCTAACACGTCTAAGCATTCTTGTTCGTTACAATATCTTTCTTATTGCCCCACTTTCTTTAATCTTAACACATTATACAATGTTTCATCACTCTTTACTCTACTTAGTTCTTTGGCATCAACACTAACTCTAGTGTCCTTTAGCTTTACATTTTCAAATGCCGCTCATCTAAATTCATAGTGTCACTGCTGTTCCTTTTGCTCCAGCTTTGGGTGCGCACATTTTCCTCGTCAATGCATACATATAGGGTTTTTATTCAACATTGACACCCATATTCTCATTCATCATATTATGCGCGCAAGTTTACTCACCAATCATGCATCCATACATCTCCAATCATTACTTACCCTAAAATGGCATGCAAACAATATATATATACGCATGTTCAAAATGAATGACACATTAAGGCGTAAGTAGGTAATTCCAATTGATTATGAGCAAGCCACCCACCACCCGCGTAGCGCTTTCAAAGGTGGGCTCCGTACGATTTTCTTGGGGACTTTTTAGAGCTCTTCGTGTCTTTACCTGCCGCATAACGAACATTTATTAGGCCCATTTTGCCCCATAACCTTTACTCTTGATCTTCGTAACGTATCGCGATGCGCGAACCAAATACGCTGTCGAAATACCCCCCAATTAGTTTGTAGAGGGTCAATTGGCACTTACAGAAACCCTCATGGCACAAAAGCCCCAATTTTGGGTGGGCCTAAGCTCTCAAATGTACTATCAAAACGATATGATTTGACTCTAAGAGAAGCAAAAGTAGCTTTCATTATAATCTGCTAAACAGCCATTAGTAACCAATTCTAACTCACCTCCAAAACCCTAGTTTGGATTTCACCATTAGAGGTGGGCTTTGAAAAGCTCACCTTGAGCTCAATATAATCGGTTTCTGATCTTTAAAATATAAGCCAAAAAAAGAATAGATCAAAAATACTCCAAAGGTTCCATAAAAACGCATCTCATTTAATAGCCAAACGCTATTTGGACATTAAAATCATTGAGATCGGCGCAAAGCTTACCTCTAGCTTGCTCCTTTCTTGCTCTAGAGAGAAAGAAATGAACCTCTTTGCTCCTTATGAATCTTCTTCTCAACTTTCTTTCTCCTTCTTT